>NC_141026.1:1032500-1105000 GCF_052040795.2 Danio rerio
CCACAAACACACATACACATTCGCACACAAATGCAGACACAAACACACACATACATGCAACATGCAACTACACACACACACAAGCGCAGAAGTACACACAAGTGTGCACACACATAAATGCACACACAAACACACACTCACATGTATACACACAAACGCACACAAACACACACTTTTATGCGCACACACACTCAGACTCACTCACAATCACACACACACACTTGCTCACTCACTCACTTACACACTCACACACACGCAGGGAAGATGATAGAGGGAAATGGAGAAGGCCGTTGGGGACTCGCCAGCAGAGTAACACTATTGGATTACTGTCCCCGGTGAATCAATCTCTGCCCGTCTCTCTCGCTGCTTAATTACTGGGATTTTGGGCTGTTCCTCCGCGGGACTCTGCTTTTCTGCAGGGTGGGTTTAGGGAGGTCTCGACACCCTAATAACTCTCTCCTGGATGATCTCTGTCACTGTAATTTTCCTTTAGAGACTCTTCAGGGTCACAGGGCCAATCTCACATTCAATTCTCTTTACCTTGAGTCTTGCACACACACACACACACACACACACACACACACACACACACATACAGTACACCGGGAGAAATGCCACTGATTTCAGCTGTAACAATACAACAGTAGCATCTCTAATCTGGATAACATAAATACTTGTGTATAAATGTTTATTACTAACTTTTCTATGAGCATGAGTTGATTATAACTGCAGATCAATGACAGCGCAAAATAGGCTACTGTAACGTCTGTAATTATATAAAATAAATATATAAATGCAACATATACGAACACATACAGCCCCTTACAGTCTGCGATATATTATTAATTACAGAAAAAACTACACACATTAGTACTTATTTGAGTTCAAAAACACACACAATATAGCCCACAGTCAGCGCAAACCTCATCTGTGTGTGTAATCTTCACCAGCACATGCAAGCTCTGTTAGAGAGTCAGTGGCTGCGTCCGAAACCGCATACTTCCCTACTATATAGTACGCTAAAATCAGTGTGCGAGCAGAGTAGTATGTCTGAATTCATAGAATTCGAAAATTAGTATGCACGAATTACCCGGATGACTTACTACTTCCGGCGAGATTCTGAAGTGCGCATGCCATGCACGCTGCGCTATCCCATAATGCCTCGTGAGAGAGTTCATGAATGAAAGTGAGGCGACGCAACTGACGCAGGTAGGTCACGTGACCATGACGAAATGGCGGATATAGTAGCAGTGGCGTAGCGCAAAATGCGGAGGCCCCCCTGTAGGGATCACTGACGGGGCCCCCTGATGAAGGGGGGTTGGGGGGAGGGGTGAGAGACAACACGGGGAAGCGTTCACAAATTGAGGAGCAGGGAGGGGAGGCGGGGTGGAGCGACAACGCGGGGATGCCTTCACCAACTGAGGAGCGATCACAAACCGAAAGCGGCGAGAGCGTCAAAGTAGCCAGAAGTCATTCATTTTCAATGAGAGCCGGCGTCGAGAAACAGCGGCGCGTCTTCTCCGGTGTGAGCGTCGAGGATAGATGAAATCAAGTCAACTTTATGATATGAGCTATAACGCGGTTCGGCGGCAAGCAATCAGAATGAAGTAGTCCACCGCTTGATAGGTGTACACAGACCTCTGAACTTTGGTTCCGACCACAGTTGTTCCCAAGAGTTTGATTATTGCGGTTGCCGGATTTACAATTATTGAAAATCGTGACAATGCGGGGCCCCCAATCCCTGCAGACCCGTCCGCTACGGCACTGTATAGTACGTCCGAATTCCATTCATACTTTTCACATTCATACTGTATAGAACGTACTTTTCCAACGGCCGAGTATACGTTTAAATTCAATTTCAGTACCTACTGAGTAGTAGGCGGTTTCGGACACAGCCCTTGACATTCCCAGTTCATAATAGTCCAAAAGGCAAAGAAAAACATGGCAGTTTCTTCATGATTCAGGTTGCTAAAACACTTTTGCTCCTGTGTTTTGCCGGGCTTCTCCTTTTTTTCTGCGATTTACTCTCACGCTTGTCCTTTTCTTTCTAATATGGATCAGATGAAGGAGACACTTCTATAATCACACACACGTTATTATCAACAGCTCAAGAAGTTCGTTATATCAAATAAAGACGCGATCGCGGAAGAAGTCGAATACCGCTCGCACTTTTAGACGGGCTCGTAAAGCAACAACAAGTCACAGCAGATTTTGTTCTTCTTGGCTTTGTGTCTGTTCATCAAGAGGACGACACGGTTTGTTTGAACTCATGGCCATCCATGGCTCGTTACTATATGCATATAGGATATCCATGTAATCTCTTGGCGCATCTCAGGGTCTGCTTTCTCCTCCTGGCAGGACATCTATCTTAAACGCTGTAAAAATATAGCTGTTAAATTCTGTAAGGACTTAAACCATTCTGACAATTATCTATTCACTTTGCTTCCATCTAGAAAACGTTTCCGTAGCTTGATGGCAAAAAACTGAGAGACTTAGGGGGAGTTTCTTTCCCCAGGCCATCAGGCTGCTAAATTCAGGCTGCTAAATTTTAACCTGGTGTTACACATTACTTGATTTTTTTCGTATTTATCATTGTAGTAGTCATATTCATAAGTACCTCATATTGCTGCTATTCTTATTACCTTGTATAATTTTTTGCACATCTTTTTTTGAACACTTTTTTTATTTTTTCCCTTATTATTTAATTTTTGTTTATCTATACTTGCACTATCTCTGGAGCGGACCTGACCTACATTTCACTGCTGGTCATACTTTGTATAACTATGTATGTGACAAATAAAACTTGACTTGACTTGACTTGGCTGTGTATTAGAACATGGCGGATCCTTTGTTTACAATCTGTCTAGCTGCACGAACTTGTGACGTATCTCTGTAACCAATCAGCGTTCGGCTGTGTGTGTAGCTCCACCTATTGTTACCATTTCCCGTTTTTGGTACCCTTTGGAAAGGATGCCGAGAAAGTGGCACAGTATGGTTTGGTTCGGTACGCTTATTGACAGTGGAAACGGCCATAAAAGCGTACCAAACCAAACCGTACCGTACTGTACCACTCAGTGCAAAAGGGCCATTATTAACAGTATTTTTGGTTTTACTGTGTAATATTTCTATATTTGATCCATTTTGTTAAATGACAGCAATAAAATAGTGTTTATTTGTAAGTCTTGGTGAATGTCTTATGATGTATGTCACTACTGATGTTAACAAATACATTTAAATTAAGTATAATTACTAAAATTGTATTATAGTTCCTAAAAATTTGGGTCGCGGCTTGATGACCATGTAAAAATGTGGAACCCATGGCCAAACCAGTTGAGAGCCCCTAGTCTAGAAGATGCTTCTTGACTTGAGGCATTTTAATATATTTAGACTAGAAAGGCAGATTTTTCCCAGCGTTCCCTTTAACAGCAGAGCTCCATTATTTCAATCTGCTGTAATATTCTGCTTGGCTTTTCTCCTCCTCCAACATTTGAAGCAGATTCTGCCTATATATACCTGCTCGCATGGCAGAGTCCCGCCGACGACATTGTCATGAAAGCTTTTTTTCTCCCGATCCGTCCACTTCAATGACGTCTTGAAGGAGACCTTCATCACCAGCCCTTGAAACGAAACAAATAGAATTCAAGTCTTTTGATTGGACGCCGCCATCGCTGCCGTAGTATGAGCCGATCCTGACTTCACAGTCCTGAAAATTCTTGAACTCTGCATTGATGTTTTTCTGACTTCACACAGACACTTGGTCTTAAGAGGACGCACGGCACGCCAGCTTCATTCTAGTCCAAACCTAAAAAACATCCAAAGGCCAAGAGGAGTCTTCCTGACAGGAGCTCTGAGAGGAGAAAAGAAGCAAAGGTTGATGCCTGCTTTTACCTAAAATCTCAGTTTTATTCTCAATGGTTTATTATTTCCTGTCAGGCTACAGGTTATAATCTCTTAGACCTGGATGCTTGATTCTGATTGGCTGATGAGAATTTTAAGATGTGCCATAACTGTTAAAGGTAGAAATTCATTCATTTTTTTTTAGGCTTAGTCTCTTTATCTATCAGGGGTCGCCACAGTGGAATGAACCGCCAACTTAACCAGCATATGTTTTACACATCGGATGCCTTCCCAGCTGCAACTCATTACTGGAAAACATCCATACACACTCATACACTATGGCCAATTTGGTTCATCAGTTCCCCTATAGCGCATGTGTTTGGACTGTGGGGGAAACCGGAGCACCCAGAGGAAACGCACACCAACACAAGGAGAACATGCAAACTTCACACAGAAACACCAACTGACCCAGCCGGGACTCGAACTAGCGATGTTCTTGCTGTGAGGCCACAGTGCTAACCACTGAGCCATCATGTTGCCATAGTAAAAATTACGCTACGCTACTACACTATTTCATAAATAGTTTTAACACACACACACACACATTCTGGAGTATGTTACACAAACAAAAACATTACATTAATATTAATAAATATGATATTATATTATACTGAATTTACTGTTACAAATACAGAAGAAATTAAGATTTTTTCATTTTTTATTTTGCATTAAACTACCATATTTCATTAATAGATTTAACACACAAATGTGCTCCTAGGTTGTGGCGTTATTTTACTGAATTCTACTACATAAAAATATAGCAAAAATTAAATTTTTTACAGTAAACTACCGTAAATCATTTATATTTTTAACACACAACTGAGCAGTTAAGGTGTGTCGTTATTTATTGCATTACTTTTAAAAAATATGAAAATAATGAAATTATTTTTAACTATTTTTTTCTGATGTACTAATATTCCCACATTGTATATTCGTTACACAAACAAAAACATAACAATTATATGCAATACATTCATTCATTCATTTTCTTTTCAGCTTAGTCCCTTTATTAATCCGGGGTCGCCACAGTGGAATGAACCGCCAACTTATCCAGCAAGTTTTTACGCACAGATGTCTTGATACCTCAGGCTGTTGATGTTGCAGACCTCTCGCACGCCCCCATACTGAATGAACCCCAAACCATGATTTCTCCTTCACCAAACTTGACTGATTTCTGTGAGAATCTTGGTCCATGCTGGTTCCAGTTGGTCTTCTGCAGTATTGGTGATGATTGATGCAGATCAACAGATGATCCAGCAGAGAAATCCACCTTCTGCATCTTTTACATGATCAACTAGAAGTCCAGGTATATTTGTTGCTCTTACAACTGAGATCCACCACAAGACTTTTGTTGGGTAGTGTAAATCCATATTTAAATATTTTGAGTAAAAAAATGTTTTTCATTTGCATTGAAACTATTTTACTGTTTTAAATGCAGACTAATAATAATAATAATAATAATAATAATAATAATAATTATTATTATTATTATTATTATTATATACAAAAGCATAGCAATATCAACAAAAGGGCAGAGAAGTCCATTTACAGTTATTCACTGTATTAAAGAAACATACTGTTAACAAGTTTACAGATTTTTACTGTAGGATATTTACAATATTTCCACTATAATCACAAACATTATTATAATGCTTTGCACTGTGACCTCATCAGCACCTCGGCTGTGCTTCATTTTCTAATAATTCAACAGCCCATCATCAATTATTCCCAACATAATACACACCCGAGGTGTAACGCACACTTATATCCGCTATTATCCTTACATAATCTGCCATTATTTGGGTATTAATGAAAGTGGGTCATTCCTGAAATGTGGAACATCTTCATGTCCTATATGGCTTAATATAATGGATAAAATATTAAAAACGTCATTTAAAAGAAAAGTAGATCACAGAGTCCGTCTTTGATCACAGTATGAAGTCCATCTCAGATCATTTCTCTGCTGTGATTGGATGTTCATGTTATGTTCAGAAATTGTTCTTGTGTCTCCGGCTGATGCACAAACCTCCACAATGAAAAAACTGACAATTTAGCAGTGTTAGATGATGTTTGTTCCGGCTCTCTCTTCTGGAGGTTTGCTGTGTTTTGTATTTTGTGCTCCACTGAGAGGTTTTCTCTTCATCTTTCTGGATTTCTGCCATTTAATAAGTTTAAATTCAATGCTTTACAAACTTTGCCGTGTGTTTGTGTATCTGCCGGCGGTGCACAAGAATCATCATTCAAGCGTGTGATGAGTTGCAATGGCAAATAATGATATTAAATATATTTGTCACATTATCTCGCTCTTTTTTTTTTTTTTTTTTGGTAAGACTGAGGCTAGATGTCATGGAGAAACTGAATAAAAATCACAAATAACTCTTTATTTTGTTCTCTATTCTATAACACTCTGTCATAAATGATAAACAACCGTTATTCTTCTTCTTATTATTCATTCATTCATTTTCTTTTTGGCTTAGTCCCTTTATTAATCAGGGGTCACCACAATGGAATAAACCACCATTATTATTAATTTTATTATTATTATTATAATTATTATTATTATTATTATTCATTCATTCACTCATTTTTTTGGCTTAGTCCCTTTATCAATCAGGGTTATTATTATTATTATTATTATTATAATTATTATTATTATTATTATTCATTCATTCACTCATTTTTTTGGCTTAGTCCCTTTATCAATCAGGGTTATTATTATTATTATTATTATTATTATTCATTTATTCATTTTCTTTTTGGTTTAGTCCCTTTATTAATCAGGGTTAATATTAGTATTATTATAATTATCATTATTATTATAATTATTATTATATTAACAATAATAATAATATCAATATCAATAAGAGTGAAGTAGAGAACTTTATTAATCTCTGTGAAGGGAAAATCCACCATTAACATCACAATACATTAAATTATTAAACAACAAATACCACAAAAACAGTAAAACAACACACCATTTGTACCAACTACACATCACAACATAAATAACTTTAAAAAATAAATAAACAAATAAAAAAATAAATAAACATACAAAAATAAATAAATAAATAAACAAAAAACAAACAAACAAATTAATTAATTCATTCATTCATTTATATTTAAATTTTATTTCATGAGCATTTATACATAAATGTTGAGGCATTTTGGGGGGATAATTTGGGAATAATGTGAGGACTACTCTTTTTAGGGCTTTTAAATTTCTCTATATTTTCAGAATTGCCAAAAATGTATTTGTTTATTTTTATTTTTTTAATGTTCACATTGACATGGGAAATTAACAAAGGCTTTGGCAAAATTTGCATCGAAATTATTTTAAGTTGCACACTAACTCAACATAAGTGAGCAAGGAAATACCAGAAAAAACTATAGTGTTTTGTTTTATTATGTATTATGTTAATCAAAATAATATTCATTTATACAATATCAAAAGCAAAAAACAACAAAATAATAATAATAATAATAATAATATGAATAAAACTAATAATCATTATTATTATTATTATTATTATTATTAGTTCATGTTATCCTGGCTAAATAAAGTAAATGTTTAATTTAAAATGAACAACACAATATAAAATGCATATACTGTAATCTGCAGCAACATTACGAAAGAGTGGTCTGACTGAGGTAAATTCATTCTAGGTATGAAGTCTTTCTCGCTGAGTTATTTTCTGACCTGCTTCTCACATGTTCACAGAGTGTTTCTGCAGGTCAGATGAGCACGACTCTGTCAACACTAAAGCCATGACCCTTAAATGCACTGTAAGATGCTAAAGATGATAATCGAATCTACAAAGAAAACTGCATAAATATAAATGTTGACTGTGACGCGTGAGCCACAACAAACCAGGGTCAGAAATCAACACGTCTCAAGGGGTAAAGCGGGTACATTTCAGCATACTTTTGTTGAACGTTCAGATGATAAATCTACTAGATGGCACTGTCTAAATTTTGGCAAATCTAGAATCTGTTACTAAGGGTATATTTTGTTGTACGTTTGCTATCTTAAAATATGTTACTTAGGGGACATTTTGTTGTACGTTTGCTATCCTAAAATACACTACTTAGGGTATATTTTGTTGTACCTTTCAGATGACAAATCCACTAGCTGGTGCTGTCTACACTTGTCAAATCTGAAATATGTTACTTAGGGTACAGTTTGTTAAATTATTAAATGACATGTTCACTAGGTGGTGCTGTCTACATTTCAGCTAATCTAAAATACATTACTTAGGGTAGGTTTTGTTGTACGTTTCAGATGACAATGTCACTAGATGGCGCTGTCTACATTTCTAGCAATCTGAAAAGTTATATTTTGCAGAAGCTTTGTTGTATTTTCAGATGACTGAATCTAGAGTACGCTGTCTACATTTTTGTCTACGCTGTCTACATTTTTAAAAACCTAAAATACGTTACTTAGGGTACATATTGTTGTATGTTTCAGATGACAAATCCACTAGCTGGCGCTGTCTACACTTGTCAAATCTGAAATGCGTTACTTAAGGCACGTTTTATCGTACGTTTCATATGACAAATCCAACAAGAGGGTGCTGTTTACATTTCTGCAAACCTAATATGGTACTTAGTGTACATTTTGTTGTACGTTTCTGATGACAAATCCACTAGAGGGCGCTGTCTACACTTGTCAAATCTGAAATATGTGACTTAGAATACATTTTGTTGTATTTTTAGAAGACAAATCCACTAGAGGGCGCTGTCTACACTTGTCAAATCTGAAATATGTGACTTAGAATACTTTTTTGTTGTATTTTTAGAAGACAAATCCACTAGAGGGCGCTGTCTACACTTGTCAAATCTGAAATATGTGACTTAGGGTACATTTTGTTGTATTTTTAGAAGACAAATCCACTAGAGGGCGCTGTCTACACTTGTCAAATCTGAAATATGTGACTTAGGGTACATTTTGTTGTATTTTTAGAAGACAAATCCACTAGAGGGCACTGTTTAATTTTTTTGCAAATCTGAAGTACGTTAGCGCACATTTTGTTGTACGTTTAAGCTGACAAATCCACTAGAGGGCGCTGTCTACACTTGTCAAATCTGAAATACGTTACTTAGGGTACATTTTGTTGAATTTTCAGATGACAAATCCACAAGAGGGCGCTGTTTACATTTCTGCAAACCTAAAATACGTTACTTAGTGTACATTTTGTTGTACATTTCAGATGACAAATCCACTAGCACGCACTGCCTACACTTGTCAAATCTGAAATGTTACTAAGGGTGTGTTTTATTGTACGTTTCAGATGATTAATCAATTAGATGACGCTGTCTATATTTTTGCAAACCTAAAACATGTTATTTCTGGTAATTTTGTTGCTCATATTAGATTACAAATTACACAATTATGGTGTTTTGCGTATTTTATTTAGTGTTTTTGTGCTTTGTAGGTTATAGCACACATTTCCAATGAGTCTGTGTGTGTTTTGATTTCCTTGTCATCATTCGCTTACCCTTTACCTATTGATCTAAAAAGAAGATATTTTGAAGAATGTTGGAAACCTGCAATCGACTTTCATAGTATTTGGTTTCCCTACTATTAAAGTCAACGGTTACAGGTTTCCAGCATTCTTCAGAATACCTTGTTTTGGTTCAACAGAAGGTTTGAAACCCCTTGAGGGGGAACACACAGTGAGTAAACGTTCAGTTTTGGGTGAACTGTCCCTTTAATCACAGTAATAGATCAGCAGTACAGTGACAGACAGTTGTAGTTGAGTTAAACTGCGCAGCTGATTGTGTTGTTCCAGAGTTCTGACAGATTCCTCTCCACCTGCTCTCTTCCAGTGGTGTTCTGCTGTCTGTTTCAGGCTGTTTCTCCCACCTGACATTCTGACAAACCCTGCACTCGTGTGTGTGTGTGTGTGTGTTTTGTGTGCACATTAGAGGAGTCAGGCAGTCTGTAAACACGCGTGTGTTATTTTGCAGACAGTGATGAGTTAATGAGCTGTTGGTGAGAGTGTGTCAGTGAGCAGCACAGGTAGGGGAAGAGACGCCACTCGTGAAGGTAATCATCCATGATTTCTGAACACACACAAACACACACACACACTCAGAAAAACAGCCTCCTGAACACACAGGTGTCTCTCAGCTCACTTGCTATTGCTTAATTGAGCAAATCTCTTATTTTAGTCCCTCCTGTAGCTTGTTAAACACGCACGCGCACACACACTCTCTCTCTCTCATGCACACACACTCTTTCACACATACTCATGCACACACACACTCTCCTAGACATACACACTTTTCTCCTATGCACACTCTTTCTATCTCTCTCATGCACACACTCTCTCAGACACACACACACACACACACACACACACACACACACACACACACACACAGAGCGAGCGCTGTTATTACAGACGGTTACAGCAGCCTGTGATTATTCCACTGACAGTTGCAGAGTTTTTATTCATTATAGAGAGAGTAAACAACACACACACACACACACACACACACACACACACACACACACACACACACACACACACACACACACATCACAGAGAAAAGTTCCTGTGAGGTATAAGTGGACTACAGTGGAGCATTACTTCAATATTAGAGTAAATTTCATCATATTTGTACTCATAAAAAGAGTAGAGCAGGAATAAAGCGCGATCACAGTACACGCTGATCCCTATCAAGCATAAACCAAACAGATGAAAGAGGAAAAAAGGCCTCAGATGCTCATGTACGGTCCTTAGAAAGCAGAAAATCATGTGTCTTAAGTGTTTACAACTCTTTGTTGAGGAATGCTCCAGCATACTGTACTATCTTCACTTAAGTCTTCACTACAGTAAACTATGGTGTATTGTAGTATTCACCTTATTCTTCACGTACGAGGGGGCGCATCTGAATCTTTTTGGCCTGATATTTCCGGTCTTATTCACTTCCATTCATTTTTAGCCGTTAAAAACAGCTCGCTACCTGCTTGATGTTCATTCATTCATTCATTCATTAATTCATTCATTCATTCATTCATTCATTCATTCATTCATTCATTCATTCATTCATTCATTCATTCATTCTTTCTTTCATTCATTTATCATTCATTCATTCATTCATTCATTCATTCATTCATTCATTCATTCTGTCTTTCATTCATTTATCATTCATTCATTCATTCATTTATTCTTTCTTTCATTCATTTATCATTCATTCATTCATTCATTCATCATTCATTTATCATTCATTCATTCATTCTTTCTTTCTTTCATTCATTCATTCATTTATCATTCATTCATTCATTCATTCATTCATTCAATTCATTCATTCATTAATTAATTCATTCATTCATTCATCATTCATTTATTTATTCATTCATTCATTTATCATTTATTCATTATTTCATTCATTCATTCTTTCATTCATTTATCATTCATTCATTCATTCATCATTCATTCATTCATTCATTCATTCATTCATTCAATTCATTCATTCATTCATTCATTTATCATTCATTCATTCATTCAATTATCCACTCATTCATTCATTCATTCATTCAATTATTCATTTATTCATTTTATTTTTAGCTTGGTCCCTTTATTAATCTGAGGTCATCACAGCGGAATGAACCACCAACTTATATACACAGGCTCATTGTGAAAACGTAGTACCGTAGATGTTTCTGGAGGCCGTGAATTATGTAGCCAACGGTGTGACATTGCTCCTTTTGGCGCTCACCAGCTGACCACTTACCTTCGTGTGGAGGGCTTTCCCGCCACAACCAGTTTGTCCAGTTAGCTCGTTGTGTACATCAGCGGACTTGAGATACAGAGAGGAGTTGACCACGTTGACGACGACCGGGATCAAGTCTGGGGAAGAGCAGTTCCAGAAATCAGGTTAGATTTTCAGAGAGCTTTTCTTTTTCTGGACGACTTTTGTAAACCGTCGGCTGGGTTTAGGGAAGTAAGCGGGTGGGCGGCGGGTCAATCGGTAAAATTGGTTGCCTAGTCAATCATTTAGTTGGACGACAGCGGCCTCTGGTGGGTTTACACGAGAACAGCGCGGGCGCAAACGACACTTGCGAGAGACATTTGAGATGCGAAAAAGCGCACACAGCGGATTTGCGAAAACAAAAACAGCAAAATACGTATCTTCCGGGACCTATTTCGCAGTCTCCAGAAACGTCCACGGGACTACGTTTTCAGAATGAGCCTGGGTTGCAACTTATCCAGCATATGTTTCATGCAGCGGATGCCCTTCCAGCTGCAACCCATCACTGGGAAACCACCTTACACACTCATTCACACAGATAAACTACGGACAATTTAGCCTACCCAATTCCCCTATATAGCACATGTGTTTGGAAATCGGAGGAAACCCACGCCAACACATGGAGAACATGCAAACTCCTCACAGAAACGCTGAGTGATCCAGCTTAGGCTCGAACCAGTGATACTACCTACTGTGCCACCGCGTTGCCCGCTGCTTGATGTTGTAATCTAATATTTTCTTATTATATTATTCTGCGTGGTCTGTATAGTCATGAACTCCGCTGCGGTCACACTGCACTTTTCTCCCCATAGACTTCCATTCATACGCACACGAATGTGTCAGACCGGAAATGCAAGCTTGTGCGAAGTTTTCGCAGTTCGCTGTGTTGGAAAGTTCAAGCTTGGTGAACTCTGACCTGCGAATTTAAAACAATTTTTTTTTAGCATGGAGCAGTTGCTTGCTTATTTTAAATGTTTAATCATCTTGTTTCTTTTTCGCAGCGCTGTACAACAAGCTTTTGCAGGCTCAAACTCTAGTGTGACTGCAGCATAACTGTTACTATTGTTGTGTTAACATAGCAACTGTGGAACCACCATAACAGATTAACTACAATAGTTGTTTTGTTACCATAGCAACAGTAGAACCACCACAACAAATTAATTACTATAGTTGTTTTGTTACCATAGCAACAGTAGAATCACCACAACAGATTAATTACTATAGTTGTTTTGTTACCGTAGCAACAGTAGAATCACCACAACAGATCAATTACTAAAGCTGTTTTGTTACCATAGCAACAGTAGAATCACCACTACAGATTAATTACCATAGTTGTTTTGTTACCATAGCAACAGTAGAATCACCACAACAAATAAATTACTATAGTTGTTTTGTTACCATGGCAACAGTAGAATCACCACAAGAGATCAATTACTATAGTTGTTTTGTTACCATAGCAACAGTAGAATCACCACAACAGATCAGTTACTATAATTGTTTTGTTACCATAGCAACAGTAGAATCACCACTACAGATTAATAACCATAGCTGTTTTGCTACCATAGCAACAGTAGAATCACCACAGCAGATCAATTACTATAGTTGTTTTGTTACCATAGCAACAGTAGAATCACCACAACAGATCAATTACTATAGTTGTTTTGTTACCATAGCAACAGTAGAATCACTACAACAGATTAATTACTATAGTTGATGCCAACTGACCCAGCCGAGGCCCGAACCAGCGACCTTCTTGCAGTGAGGCGACAGCACAACCTAATGTGCCACTGCGTTGTCACTTCTTAATTTAATAATTTGTAAATATTTGGACTAGAGAAATAAATAACATTAAAAAATTAAGCAAAATAATCTCAAACCAAAAACATAATTATTCTGCTGGCAGATTATTTATCTTGTTTAAAAATTAAAACTTGCTTAATTTTGACGACTTATTTCCAAAAGCAAAACAATATCTTATACTTGTCTAGCAAATTCTCCTTGATTAAAGAATCTTCAGATATTTGGACTAGAAATGAGACAAAAGCTCTAAGTACGGAAAACGTGTTTTGTCCCACGTCTCCAGAATGAGTGAGCGCCGCTGAAACTCATCTGGGAGAGCGGAGATAAATAATGGAGAAAAAGTATTTCTTTGCAGCGATTTTGTGAATTTTAATGGGATGAAGCCAATTATCTCCCCGTGAGCAAGGTCAGGCGACAGTCAAGCTGGAAGATGATGTTGTGTGGATGAAGAGCAGCTGGAGACACCACAGAGACTGAGCTTTGATCTCCAGCAGAAGGTCAAAGAGTCAAATCACACACACACTGCAGATAAAGAGACAAAAACACACTGATCCAGCTTTACACAAACACTGGAGACCACAACAACATACACACACACATACACTGTGGGCGCTTTGCTGAAGTGGATATACATTCACTGGCCACTTTATTAGGTACACCTTACCAGTACCGGGCTGGACCCCCTTTTGCCTTCAGATCTGCCTTAATCCTTCATGGCAGAGATTCAACAAGCTACTGGAAATATTCCTCAGAGATTTTGCTCCATATTGTCATGATAGCATCACACAGTTGCTGCAGATTTGTCGGCTGCACATCCATGATGCCAATCTCCCGTTCCACCACATCCCAAAGGATTGAGCTCTGGTGACTGTGGAGGCCATTTGAGTGCAGTCAACTCATCGTCATGTTCAAGAAACCAGTCTGAGATTTGTCGGCTGCTCATCCATGACACAAATTGGATTGGATTGATATCTGGTGACTGTGGAGGCCATTTGATTACAGTGAGCACACACACAGATACACACATATACACTTAGACAGACACACATGTCCACACACATATACACACAAAGACACACACACACATAGATACACATAGACAGGCATGCACACACACTCACACACATATACACACACAGAAACAGACACCTATAGACACACACACACTTCCCTTCAGAGCAAAGACAGAGAAGCAGGCCACGATAAACACAAACTCAAACACACACACACACACAGATACAAGCACACACTTACATAATACAAACACACACTCTGACCTTCAGTGTGAAGGCTTAGAGAAGCAGGCCGTGATTCATGCACACACTCAAACACACACTGCACACTCACTCTCTCTCTCTCTCTCTCTTACACACTGCAGAGGCTTAGAGAAGCAGGCAATGGTACACACACACACACACACACACACACACACTCTTTCTCACATACACACACACAAAGCTTTTTTTAATGACACAACTGAGCAAATGACAGTTAATGACAGCTGTCTAAAGCGGGCATAAACATCTCATTCATATTCATAACATGCAATAATGTCATGATTATAAAGGTGCCAGGACACACCCGTTCATATGGCTCAGAGCATCAGAAACTAAACTCTCTGCTCTGATGAGACTCAAACTGAACTGTTTGGAGTGAACGCCAGGCGTTACGTTTGGAGAACAGCAGGCAGCGCTCATCACCAGGCTAACAGCATCCCTACAGTGAAACATGGTGGTGTTGGCATCATGCTGTGGGGATGTGTTTCAGCAGCAGGAACTGGAAGACTAGTCAGGATAGAGGGAAAGATGAATGCAGCGATGTACAGAGACATCCTGAATGAAGACCTGCACAAGAGTGCTCTCCACCTCAGACTGGGGCGACGCTTCATCTTCCAGCAGGACAATGACCCAAAGCACACCGCCAACATATCAATGGAGCGGCACAACAACAACTCGGGGAATGTCCTTGAGAGGCCCAGCCAGAGCCCAGACCTAAATCCTATTGAACATCTCTAGAGAGATCTGAAAATGGCTGGGCACCGTTGCTTCCTATCCAACCTGATAGAGCTTGAGAGGTCCTGCAAAGAGGCCCAAAGACAAGTGTGCAGAGCTTGTGGCATCATATTCAGAAAGACTTGAGGTTGTGATCGCTGCCAAAGGTGCATCAACAGAGTACTGAGCAGAGGCTGTAAACACTGATGTACATGAGATTTTACAGCTTTTTATCTTTAATAAATTTGCAACAATTTCTAAAACTCTTTTTTCACATTGTATTATGGGGGATTGTGTGTAGAATGTTGAGGAAATCAATCAGTTTAACCCATTTTGGAATAAGACTGCAACATAAACACATGTGGACAAAGTGAAGCGCTATCAATACTTTCCAGATGCACTGCATAGTCATATTGAATTCAATTCAATTCAGCTTTATTTGTATGGCGCTTTTACAATGTAGATTGTGTCAAAGCAGCTTCACATAAGTGGTCATAGTAACTGGATCAGGGTGGTTCAGTTTTCAGTGTTTAAGGTCAGTTCAGTTTAGCTCAGTTCAGTGTGGTTTGATGTCATCATTGAGAGTCCAAACACTGAAGAGCAAACTCATCGATGAGTAGCTTTTCAGATCCTGAACCATACAAGCCAGTGTGCATACAGAGGGAATACAGTTTTGCACTCACTGGCCACTTTATTAGGTACACCTGTCCACTGGCTCGTTAATGCAAATGTCTAATCAGCCAATCACATGGCAGCAGCTCAATGCATTTCGGCATGTAGACATGGTCAAGAGGATCTGCTGCAGCTCAAAGCGAGCATCAGAATGGGGAAGAAAGGGGATTTAAGAGACTTTGAACGTGGCATGGTTGTTGGTGTCAGGCGGGTTGGTCTGTGTGTGTGTGTGTGTGTGTGTGTGTGTGTGTGTGTGTGTGTGGAGTGAACGCGGCTCCTCCATTAATTAACCTCCCCTCTGCTGGTTGAGGAAGTGAATCTGTTATCATATATTCACACGGCTCTACACCAATTAATAGCAGAGAGAAAAGCAGGCAGTTTAGCGTCATCCCAGCGGTCGCCCTGTCTGCCCGCGCTGGAGATCCATTATTCCAGAAAACACTCTAATGTGTGTGTGTGTGTGTGTGTGTGATGAGAAGAACGGGGATCGGCCCAATCTGAGGGGCGGGTGGAGGGAGGGAGGGGGGATAAAAGCCTCGGAAATGAAAATAAATAATCTTGGCTAATACCACACCTTAGGAGAGCAGACAGCCAATCAGAGAGCTCTGGAGACACCTTCACTGTCCTCACACACACACTGACACTCACACACTCTGACCTTCAGTGCAAAGACTTAGAGAAACACACACTCACCTATAGACACACACACGCTCATATCTACACATGCACCTAGACACACACACAGACACACACTCAAACAGGCAGACACACAAACTCTCCAAGACACACACACACACTTCCATCAACAACACCTATAGACACACACACTCACCTATAGATGCACAAACTCACCAATAGACAGTCACACACAAACACTCCTATCGACAAACCACACACACACACGCACACACACACCTATTGACACGCACACACACCTATAGACACACAAACTCAGCAATACACACATTTATCAACAAACACCTATAGATACACACACACACACCTATAAACCCACAAACTCAGTAATACATACACACACTCTCTTATCAACACCTATAGACACACACACACACACACACACACCTATAGACAAACAGACTTAGCAACACACACACACACACACACACACTCTTATCAACACCTATAGACACACACATTCACCTTTAGACACACAAACACAGCAATACACACACACACACACACACACACATTTTTACAGTATCAACAAACACCTATAGACACACAAACTCAGCAACACACACATGTACACATACTCTTATCAACAAACACATATAGACACACACCACACACACACACACACAATCACACACATATAGACACACAAACTTACTAATAGACACACAAACACTCCTATTGACAAACACCTATAGACACACACACACACACACACACACACTCTTATCGACAAACACTTAGACACTCACACACACGCACACACACACACACTTATAGAAATACAAACTCACCAATAGACACACACACACACCAATAGACACACACACACACACTCACCTAGACACACAAACTTACCAATGCACACACACACTCACCTATAGACACACAAGCTCACCAATACACACACACACACTTACCTAAAGACACGCAAACTCACCAATAGACACACACACACACTGACCATCCGTGCAAAGGCTTAAAGAAGCAGGTTGCAGTACACACACACACACACACACACACACACTCACACACACTCACCTATCAACACGCACAATGACCTATAGACACACAAACTCACCTATAGACACATACTCCTATCAACACACTCACCTACAGACACACACACAGACACACACTCACCTATAGATACAATAACTTAACATTAGACACACACACACACACAAAGGGAGAGACATATATACACACAGGCACACACACACACACACATACACACTGAACCCCCCCCCCCCCCCCCCCACACACACACACAGACATGTGAGTCACAGATAGACATATTCACAGACAGACACACACACACACACACACACACTCACACTGAAACACTCCCCTCATCCACCCACTCACACTCACACACACGCACGCACACACACTTGTCCCCCCCGACTCTTTCTTGTGCAGCCTTAAGAGGCCTGATTCCCTGCTAATGACCTAGTTCTTTTAATGAGCAGTATTAACCCCCGGCTACAGTCGCCCAGGTCTTAATTGTCAAGCGAGGCTGAAACAGGAGCAGGTATGGAGCATTAGCTCACGTCATCCCAGGCAGGCATAAATAAATGTGTGCTGAAGCTAAAAGAAATGGCTTCTCCGTCTCCATGTCCCGCCGTTTGTCACCGGACGCCACCGCATGAACCCGCTGACGAATAATGCAGTGATTATGAGCTGCACGAGCGCGCACACCTACGAACTCATTACAGCGCATCTAAACACCTCTCTGCCGTCGTGTAGTGGGAATAAAACATGTAATTTTCTGCACTGCAAAGACTGAAATATATTACGCTTTTATCTTGCTTCTAGTGCAAATATTAACAAGTTCTTAATTTGAAAAGCATTTTTGCTTTCATAAAGACTGTGAAATACGTCCCGGGAGGTACATATTTGTGCAGTTTTTGTTTTCGCGAATCCGCGAGAGGCCGCTGTGTGCGCTTTTTTGTATCTCGAATGTCTCTCGCGAGTGCCGTTCGCGCCCGCGCTGTTCTCGGGTCAACCCACCAGAGGCCGCTGTTTGACTGACTGAATGATTGACTGCACGACCAGCCAATCGGCTGACCCATCCTCCTCCTTCCCTGAACTCAACCAGTTTTACCGATTGACCCGTCCGCCCACTCACTTCCCTAAACCCGAGCAACAATTTATAAAAGCCGTCTAGAAACAGAAAAGCCCTCATCTGTTTTTTTTTAACCACGTTTTCGGATTTCACCACGCTTTCCCCCGGTTATGAACTCGTTCGCTTTATTTTTTGGATTCTGTTTTTGTCTTACCTGATTTCTGGAACTGCTCTTCCCCAGACTCGAACCTGCTCGCCATGGTCAACTACTCCTCTCTGCATCTGAGCTGACACGATGAGCTGACCGGACAAACTGGTATCGGCGGGAAAGCCCTCCACACGGAGGTAAGCAGAAAGTTGGTAAGTGCGAAAAGGAACAGCGTCATACTGCCCTGTAGTGTTTGCTTAAATAAAATGAAACGCAGCCATAAATACCTACTGGGACGGATTTCGCGGTCTCCAGAAAAGTCCACGGGACTACATTTTCAGAATGAGCTTGAGTTGCATAAAGAATAATATATTGTGTTTTCAGAAATTATTTATTTTACATTTACATTTAGTCATTTAGCAGACACTTTAATCCAAAGCGACTTACAAATGAGGACAAGGAAGCAATTTACACAACTATAACAGCAACAATGAATAAGTGCTATAGACAAGTTTCAGGCGTGTAAAGTGTAAGAAGCAAAACATTAGTAGTTTTTATTTTATTTTTGTAGAACAGTTAGCGGTGGAACCAGAGAGGCAATTGCAGATTAGGAAGTGTAGTGGAGACTAAATAGTTGAGTTTTTAGTGGTTTCTTGAAGACAGCGAGTGACTCTGCTGTTCTGATGCAGTTAGGGAGTTCATTCCACCAACTGGGCAGATTGACCGCGACAGTTCGAGAAAGTGTTTTCTTCCCTCTTTAAGATGAACCACGAGGCGACGTTCATTCACAGAACGCAAGTTTCTGGAGGGCACATACATCTGCAGAAGTGAGAGCAGATAAGAAGGAGCAAAGCCAGAAGTCACTTTGTAAGCAAACATCAGAGCTTTGAATTTGATGCGAGCAGCAACTGGCAGCCAGTGCAAACGGATGAGCAGCGGAGTGACATGTGCTCTTTTAGCTTCATTAAAGACCACTCGTGCTGCTGCGTTCTGAAGCAGTTGAAGAGGTTTGATAGAGTTAGCTGGAAGCCCGGCTAGTAGAGAGTTGCAATAGTCCAGTCTGGAGAGAACAAGAGCTTGAGCAAGGAGTTGAGCTGCATGTTCAGATAAGAAGGGTCGGACCTTTCTGATGTTACAGAGTGCGAATCTGCAAGATCGAGATGTGGTCAGAGAAGTTTAGTTGGTCATCAATCGTTACTCCAAGGCTTTTCACCGTTTTGGATGCAGTAATGGTTGCCCCATCCATCTGGATTGAAAAGTTATGATTAGAGTGGGGTTGGCAGAAACTTTAAGTATTTTCGTTTTCGAGAGGTTAAGCTGGAGATGATGATCTCTCATCCAGTGTGAAATGTCTGACAGGCATCAAATATAAGTGAGTTTTCACTTAAAACATGTAAAATAATCTGCCATTGAGGTGAGTCAAACAATATTGTTTTGATTTTATTTCACTTACAGATTATTTTACATGTTTTAAGTACGCTCCAAAATACGTACATACCCCTGTATACATATCTGGAGAGCGCCAAATACGTCCCAGGAGCTAGTTTTTTTTGCAGTTTTTGTGTTTGTGATTTCTGCTGTGTACGCTTGTTCAGATCTCAAATTTCTCTTTTTCCACTTTCACTGTCGAGTGACTGTCTGACCCATCGTCCTTTTACTCTAAACTCTAACCGACAGTGTTTTACAAAGCAATCCAGAAACAGGAACTACCCAGGCTCATCCTGAAAACCAGTGCTTAATTAGTGAATTGTGAGGTCCCAGAACAGAGCAGGGTAACGGATCCAGCATGTTGAGGATGTAGAGGTGCCGTGCACAAAAGTGAAGAGCTGGGGCAGGGGGGGGGAGGGGTGTGTTGGTGTATGAGAAGGCGAATGGGGGGTTGCAGCTGAAAGTAAAGAGCGGGGGGATTTGTCAAGGACAAAAGCGAAGCAGGTTGGGGAGTCGTGGAAGAAAGTGAAAGTGAACAGCGGACAGGGGAAGAGGGATGGATCAGATTTCAGAGGTGCCGGATCTGGATCTTTAGGTGCAGAAAATTTTGCAGATCTTTCCGGCAAAATTAAGCCCTGCTTAAAAAATACTTCTACAGTGGAAGTCAGAATTATTACCCCGCCTTTGATATTTTCTTTTTTAAATATTTCCAAAATTATGTTTAACAGATTCAGGAAATTTTCACAGTATGTCTGATAATATGTTTTTCCTCTGGAGAAAGTCTTATTTGTTTTATTTTGGCTAGAGTAAAAGAAGTTTTTAATAAATTAAAAAAAAAACGTTGTTTTTTGATAGTCTACAGAACAAATCATCGTTATAGAGTAACTTGCCTTATTTCCCTAAACTGCCTAATTAACCTAAATAACCTAGTTACAGTTTTTCCCAATTGTTTACACACATTTTCTGAAAGCATGTCTCATATTATCAGAACTCTACACACAAATAATTTTTTAGAGTTTACCTTTGCAGAAGAATTGAAGAGTTTTGCCTAATGTGTGTGTGTTTTGTGATTTGTGTGTAGAGTTCTGACAATATGAGACCTGCTTTCAGAAAATGTGTGTAAACAATTGGAAAAAAAACTGTAAAAAACATGGGTGGGCAGTAAACAAGCTGTGAACCAGATGAGCTCTGATTTCTAAATTGCAGTTCTGTGAGACAGGTGTTTACTCATGATGAGCAAAGTAGGACAAATGACTTTACAGTTTTGAATGACAGTGTGTTCCTCATAAAAAACTAAATATAAAAATAATTCTCTGCAAAATGCAGAGAATTGTGTGTCGTGTTTTGAAATAAGTGTGTTTTAAACCTGCAATTTGAGTGTAAAGCAGGAATTGTGCTTGTAGTTTAGCAGAATGTTGTAGTCATTGTGTGTAAACAATTGGAAAAACTGTAACACAATGTTTTTCTTGTCTATAAAATGCTTCCTGGTTTAGATATTTGCACAAGAAACAGGACAAAAACTCCAAAGATGAAGCTTTTTTTTTTTTTTTTTTTTGCAATAAGCTTTATGTCAAGAGGTGTTTTTCCAACTTCAGCCTTTATTTACAGTGTATAAATGAATTTAATAAGCAGATTTGGACACCTAATTAAAGGTTCACTACAGGAAACGCTCAGTTCAATATCACTTAAACTCCATCAACTGCATGTGCTGCACAATCTTGATTGCTACAGAAAATCCTTTTAACACATACCTCGGGTTTGTAAAGACAAATAAAAATAGCATTTGCAGATACAAAGGTGTCTTCAAGTCAGAGGTTTTGATGTGAGCCGCCTTGTATTTTGGCACAAACTGTTAATTATTTGTGTCTAAATTGCGCAACTCATTTTCCACGGTGAACTTCTGCTCGTGTGTTATTGGTGTATGGAGAAAGGTGAGAGTATTAGATGTAACACTAAACAGGCTAAATTAGTAAGTGATTATCTGTGCATTTGTTTGATGCTGCGTTGCGTTCAAGGTATTAACTTAGTCAAGATTGGAATCCATGGATTTAGTGGTACATCAATGCAGATTGAATCTATTTTGATTTACATTTAATTCAATTGCACAGCAATACATGCAATACAATAATTGAGAATAACTTGTTTAAATGGGTTAAATGTAAGAATTGCAATGCATTCATTGCTTTCTTATTGACTTATTGTATGAACAGCTCATTGCAAACATTAAAAAAAGTACTTAACTTTCTTTAGAAAACAAAAAAATAGATTTACGTTTATGACAGATGCTTAAAATCTTCGGGGTAATGGAAAATGGGGTCATTGTATACTGTAAGTGAAGTTTAATTTTAAACTAATTTCGAGAGGAGCAGGTGCTCATGATTGACCCAGCTGGTCCACATTAGCTAATCATGATCCTCCAATCAAAGGATTGTAAGTCACTATATATCTTCATTTCCTCTCTACAACTATCTTCATCTGGAAGAACCCCCCTCCTCCATTTCTTCCACCTTTATCCTGAATGGGCGGCACGGTGGCCCAGTGACTAGCACTGTTGCCTCACAGCAAGAATACCAATGGAGTTGGGTCTGTGCTAGGCCATCTGGTATTTCTGTGCGGAGTTTGCATGTTCTCCTCGTGTCCGCAAGGGTTTCCCCCGGTTTCCTCCCACCATTCAAATATGCTCTATATTATAGATAAAATAAACCTAAATCTTTTCTCCACTGTCTTACTCTCTGAAAGTTCACCTTGGCCTCAGCAGCGGGGAGGTTTGAGATTTCCCCTCACCCTGTGAAAGGAGGGAGCCCTGGGCTCGTGGATCCCTTGAGCTCAGGGCTCTCTCCCGGGACAGCATGCCAAACTCGCTATGTATAAATCATGAGCTAAGCGTGAACTCTTGAATAACAATGTGTCATTCATTCAACCTGTAGAAGAAGGCTCAGATATAATGTAGAATAATAGTAATAATAATATTTTCTTACATTTTTATAGCTCTTTTCTGGACACTCAAAGCGCTTTACACATTTTTAGGGGAATCTCTTCTGCAAATTTGGCCAGGAAGCCAGGGTTAAACCCCTAGGACATCCTGGGATTTTTAACAACCACAGAGAGTCGGGACCTCGGTTTAATGTCTCATTCAAAAGGCCGGTGTTCACTGAGCAGTATAGAGTCCCATTCACTATACTGGGGCATTAGGACCCACACAGAGAATCCAATAAGCCGAGAATCCAATAAGCTCAACATATTATTCATTCATTCATTTTCTTGTCGGCTTAGTCCCTTGATTAATCTGGGGTCGCCACAGCAGAATGAACTGCCAACTTATCCAGCAAGTTTTTACACAGCGGATGCCCTTTTAGCCGCAACCTATCTCTGGGAAACATCCACACACAATCTCATACATTACAGACTATTTAGCCTACCCAATTCACCTGTACTACATGGAGGAAACCGGAGCACCCGGAGGAAACCCACTCGAACACAAGGAGAACATGCAAACTCCACACAGTAATGCCAACTGAGCAGAGGCTCAAACCAGCGACCCAGCGACCTTCTTGCTGTGTGCCTCTTGTTACAGTTATGAAAGTTTGACAATAAGAAAATGTTCATGGGCTAATGTCATCACCACATTGAAATGATCTATACATTTAAAAACCTTCAGTATACGTGTGATCATCACACTGCTTCTCTACAAACAAGGACAAAAATCACCAAGACATCTTCTCAGAAAAATAATTACATAAATGCAATAAATACAGAAATTAAATTTTGCATGATATTGGCATCAAATTCAAAACATACTCGGGATATATGTTGCTTTTGCCCTATTACCTGTATATTTACCTGTATGTATTTCTCCAGGACTAATTTCATATCTTTGTTTATGAAGTAGTACAATGTTTAGTGCAGTGCAAATCTTTTACATTACTGAATTATCTATAACTTTTTTTTTTTCATTTTGAGCATTTAAAATTCTAGATGATGGATAACAAAGCCCAAAGTGTCATTCTTCCGAAGATACATGAACTGAAAAGGTAAAACAGGTTGCGGAATAGTTGCCCGTTGAAAAAAATAAATGCAATTTGAATAAACAGGAGAAGTTTAGAGAAGTCTAAAAATATGTATGTGCATAGTAAAAGGTGCATTTATTATTATTATTATTATTATTATTATTATTATTTTTATTATTATTATTATTATTTATTACTTATCATTATTATTATTATTATTATTATTATTTTAATTATTATTATTGATTATTATTATTATCATTATTATTATCATTATTATTGTTATTATTTATTATTATTATTATTATTATTATTATTATTATTATTTATTATTATTATTGTTATTATCATTATTATTATTATCATTATTATTATTATTATTATTATTATTGTTATTATCATTACTATTATTATTATTATTATTTATTTATTATTATTATTATTATTATTATTATTTATTATTATTATTATCATCATGATTATTATTATTATTATTATTATTTATTATTATTATTATTATCATTAATTATTATTATTATTGTTATTATTATTATTATTATTAAATATTATTATTATTATTATTATTATTATTATTATTATTATTATTATTATTATTATTATTGTTATTGTCATTATTATTATTATTATTTATTATTATTGTTGTTATTATTATTATTATTATTATTATTATTTATTATTATTGTTGTTATTATTATTTATTATTATTATCATTATTTATTATTATTATTATTACTATTATTATTTATTATTATTATGATTTGCAATAACTCGTTTAAACATAAATACATTATCTTTTCAGTTTCTAAAGATGTCAGGTGACCACACTCATATTTCTAGCTGTTTAATACAATAATATTTTTTAGATGCACCAAATACTATTGTCTATATTCATTTTTCAAAGTGTGTGTACTCATTTCTGCTGAGCACTGTATATAATATAGCGCTCTGTGTGTGTGTTTTGGGAGTATATTGTATATGTGAGTGTGTGAGGGACAGCGTGTGCCCTGTCTTCTGCTCTGCTGCTGTCAGACTGAAGCGTTTCTCGTCTCTCTGCTTTTTCAGGTCATGTTTGATCTAAATCTCCATCAGTCAAACACTTGCTCTCCCTGCTCCTGTTCCTCAAGATCAGCTCACCTCTCCTCCATCCTGTCCATCACTTTACCCTTGTAAAACTGCCTAAGTACATCCAAGAAACTGATCTGGACTGTGTGAGAGTTGGTGCATTTAAATAACATTGGTTCTACAGGAGCAAGGCCTGCATGATATATGGTTTCAGCATCGATACTGCACAGTGCGAATCTGCAATGCAAATCTTCAGGATTTGGATCAAATCAATTATTTGTTTAGCGTATTTTACAATAGCTATTGTTTCAAAGCAGTATTATTGCACTACAATTAGAATAAGTTAAAGCTACAATCAGATATAAGTTATTATATACAGTTGCAGGCAGATTTATTAGCCCCCCTGAATTATTAGACCACTTGTTTATTTTTTCACCAATTTCTGTTTAATGGAGAGCAGATTTCCTTAGCACATTTCTAATCATAATAGTTTTAACAACTCATCTCTAATAACTGATTTATTTTATCTTTGCCTTGATGACAGTAAATAATATTAGACTAGATATTCTTCAAGACACTTCTATACAGCTTAAAGTGACATTTAAAGGCTTTACTAGGGTAATTAGGTTTACTAGGCAGGTTAGGGTAATTAGGCAAGTCATTGTATAACGATGGTCTGTTCTGTAGGTTATCTAGAAAAAATACAGCTTAAAGCTGCTAATAATTTTGTCCCTAAAATGATGTTTAAAAAATTAAAAACTGCTTTTATTCAAGCCGAAATAAAACAAATAAGACTTTCTCCAGAAGAATAAATATTATCAGACATACAGTGAACATTTCCTGAATCTGTGCAACATCATTCGGGAAATATTTTTAAAAAAAGAAAACAATTCGATGGGGGCGAATAATCCTGACTTCAACTGTATATGCACAAATATAATAATGTAAAGCTTCCTATAGAAATTATTAATTTAAATGAGAGATTTGCAGCGGTGTACTTATATATGATGATCACTTTAACATTATATGGCAGATTATTTCCTTGTTTTTAGTAAAAACTTATTTAATTTTGATGCATTATTTCTTAAAACCAGACGATATTGTTTTCCTGTCTATGAAATGCTCCTTGATTTAAGAATATTTAGATATTTGGACTAGAAACAAGACAAAAACTCTACGTAAGATAAGCATTTTTAGCAATGCATGTGCTCATCTCATCATCATCATCATCAGTGTGTGTGTGTGTGTGTGTGTGTGTGTGTGTTAGATTGTCATCCGCTACAAACGCTGCATCACAATGGCATTGATGTCCTTCATGAAGCCTTTTCTCTCTCTCTCTCTTCAATCCTCTGTCTTGTCTTTTGGCCCCGGGGTCTCGCCGACACTCCGCCATTCCTGTTTATTCTGTGTAATCTCGCTCTCATCTCCGTGTGGCTTTGACAGATGGTTACGGGCACACAATAGCATTAAGACTTTGATTTTTTTTTTTCCTGCCGCGTGCGACACAACAAACAGCCATCAGAGCAGCCATGTGTGCCGTGTCGCTTTAAAGAAACGTGCGTTTCGTGGCCCCTCCTGTGTAAGGTAAACTGCATTAACCTTGCTTGCTGTTATTAAAATGATCGATTTGCCAGGTTTACCTTTTCTTCTAGCGTGTCGCGGTTAATATCCGGGCGTCTGGTGTCATTTTTAAAGCGGGCGTCGGGGTGTCAGATGCACGCTCAGAAATGATGCATAGAGGTAAATAAGGAGGGTGAAATTAGCCCTCCTGTCAGCGCGCTACCTTTCACCCCCGGGCCGGAGGAAATTGACTGCACGCTAGATTTTCAAAATTAGCCCTTAATGTTGGCCTGACAAACGGAGGCTTCATAATGCTTTTCCGTGTCATCCACAAAGAATCCATCATCACCTTTCTCCCAGTCGCGCGGCGCTCCGTAATTCGGTAATAAGGTGAGAGAGGTACAATGCCGGATCATTTATATGCAGGGATCGCGCAGGTATTTTCCCATAAGGGATTTGCATTATGACATCGGCTGCCTTTTTTATCGGCCGACGAACACGGCGCGGATGTGGCGAGGTGCTAAATGTGTCTGCTACTACATAAAAAATCCCAACCCTTGAAAAATTGTTTGCTGATCCAGATGATAACCCCTAATGGCACTCGCATAAATAAATCAAGATTTAATATTCTAATGTGGCCCTCATTTGAATATTCCCTCTTTATGGATACCTGGGACGGCCATATATTTCTGCGCGGCTTACGTGGTTATTCTGAGGTTAAATATTTTATAATGTAATTTTTTTTGGGGGGGGGGAAATAAAAGGATGATATTTTATGTCAGTTTGTGTGATGGAAATGGATTTTCTTGTTAGGAGGGAGCTCCACGTTCATTAACAAAGCCACCCACCTATGAGTCTCTGAGTGTTTCTCTCATAAAATGAGGAGCGTAATGCTTTCAGTCTCAGACATAAACACATAAGTGAACAGTGAAACGGATGATATAAAGACTTCAGGTAGAATAGAGTGGGTGTGTGCCTCAATCAATCAATCAATCAATCAATCAATAAGCCTTAAACTTCTGATATTTAAACTATTCACTTATTTCTGCCCAAGAATGTAAGAATGAATTCTGTAATGAAAGAATTATTTTAAATCTGCTAATTAAGTTTTCCTTATATATATATATATATATATATATATATATATATATATATATATATATATATATATATATATATATATATATATATATATATATATTATTATTATTATTATTATTATTATTATTATTATTATTATTATCATTGAGTTTATTAAATAATTTTGTACTTTTCTATTTTTGTCAAAAATAAATTCTGACCTAAATATTTAGAGCCATAAACAAAAGCACTGCTGCTGACCAAAGAAACTAGAAACACAACTACTCTACATATTGGCAGAAAACTGGCTAATTTATACAAATCTGTGTGATTTAATTTGTATGAAAAACTATGATTTTTAAAATCTTTAATCGTCATTTGGTAGTTGAGCAAATCATACTAAAATAAAAGGTAATACTTTATTGTGATGGTCCATTTGAGTATTAGTAGACTGCCTGCTTATCTGTTGATACAGACATTCAACAGACATTAACTGACTATAAAAAAACTTTGCAAGTACATGTCAACTTACACTAACCCCAACGATAACCCCTACCTAACAGTCTACTTATAATTTAATGAGAATAAGTTGGCATGTAGATGCAATGTAACTTAAATTCAACAAACAGACCATCAAAATAAAGTGTAATCAAATAAAGTTAAGAAATAAAAAAATGGTTATGAATTGCTGTGAGATTGCACTGGAGAAACACAAAGCAAAGAAGAAAAAAAGGTAAGAAATCAAAAAGAGTAATGAATTGTAATCATATAATATGCACTGTAAAAAAAAATCTGGGGTGCTGGAAATAAATTGTGAAATAATAGCAATTAAATTACAGAAATTTACTGTAAAATAACGGACATTAAATTACAGAAATTTCCTAAAATTTAAAATTTCTGGTAAAGTTTTGTAATTCAGCCTGTTATTTTACAGTAAATTTCTTTTATTTAATGGCCGTTATTTTACGGTTTATTTCCGGCACCCTAGCTGCTGGAAATAAACCCTAAAGCTCAAAGCGAAGCAAATTGTATGGAATCAAAAAAGTTACGAGATGTTATGCGATTACTCTGAAAAAAACACAAAGCAACTCAAGAACTTAATTGCAAATAAAATTGTGCGAAATACAAAAAGTTCCAAAATGTTTTGTTGTAATTGTGTTGGAGAAACACAAAGCAATTCAATAACCTCAAAGCGAAGCTACATTTTATTGAATTGTATGAATTGAAAAAAAATCGAACTGCTGTATTATTGCGTTAGAAAAACACAAAGCAAGTCAAGAACCTCAAAGCAAACAAAACTGTACGAAATTAGAAAAGTTACAAATTGCTGACAGATTACATTGAAGAAACACAAAGCAACTCAAGAACCTTAAAGTAAACAAAGTTGTACGATATTAAAAAAAGTTACGTATTGCCATGAGATTGTGTTGGAGAAACATGAAGCAACTGAACAACCTCAAAGCAAACAGAATTGTATGAAATCCAGAGTAAAAAAAATTGTATGGTGTATTTGAGAAACACAAAGCAACTCAAGAACTGCAAAGTACACGAAATTGTACGAAATAAAGAAAGTTAGGAATTGCTGTGAGATTGCGTTAGGGAAACACAGAACAATTAACCTTAAAGTAAATGAAATTGTATGGAATTGCATGAATAAAAAAAAAAAAAAAGAATTTCTGTGTTATTGCATTGGAGAAACACAAAGCAACTGGAAAACCTCAAGGCGAAGCAAATTATATGTAACTGAAAAAGTTACGAATTGTTGTGAGTTGTGTTGGGGAAACACAAAGCAATTCAAGAACCTCAAAGCAAAGCAAATTGTATGGAATCAAAAAAGTTATGAATTCCTCTGTTATTGCATTGACGTAATTACAATCGTAAATTTACGAAATCAAAAAACGCACAAATTATAGTGAGTTTGTCCTTGAGGAACCCAAAGCAACTCAAGAACCAGAAAGTAAACGAGATTGTATGAAATAAAAAATTTAAAATAGGAATTGCTGTGGGATTGCATTATAAAAAACACCAAGCAGCTCAAGAACCTCAAAACCTACGAAATTGTACAACTTTAAAAAGTTCTGAATTGCTGTGAGATTGCGTTGGAGAAACACAAAGCACGAACCTCAAACTGTGAAAAAAAGGTTCTTGATTTCTGCTGAACCCTAGAATAATCAAAGCACCTTTATTTTCGAGAGTGAAGGAAAAGCTCTGCACTCAATAAATCTCAAAAACCACACACACACACACACACAATCACACACACTTATCCCATAAGATGATGGTCTGCGAGCCGTTTATGTGTCATTAGTGTCAGAGTTTGAGGAGAAACTCGCTGTGATTCAAAGCTGCTCAGTGCTGACCGTAAACACACAGACCTGAGCCATCATCACAATCCTGACCAAACAATCCCAGCTCAGCACTCATACACACTTCACACACACGTGTTATATATAAATTAACAACGTTCTATAAATGACCGCTGTATGATGTTAACCCTCGGGTCTGAGTGATTCACAGTGTTTCAGCTGTTCAGTCTTTCACATATAACTCATATCACTTGCATTTATAATCCAAACTATAAAATAAAACAAGGAATAATTTTACAAGTTTTTTAAACTGAAAATCTTTTCACATATTTAATTTAACAGCAAAGACTGTTAAATTTATTTTTTATAAATCTGTGTAAATACAACTGGAAAACAGTGAAAATGCAAAGAATGGTGGGAAAACCAGTATCAAACACCTGAGTTTATTTTATTTCATTTTAAAACTTCGATATTCAATAAAACAACTACAAATTTGCATGAAAACTACAAGCGTGCATGAAAATAAATAGGATGCGTGAAAAGAAAGTTCAATAATCTTCAGCAATGAATAATATGAGTTTGCATTTCAGTTTTTTTATTAACCTACTTAATAAAAATAATCAGATTTCACAACTTACTTGTAATCCATAATTCATTACTTTACTACTGACATGAAAAAGTTCTCTGATTACTCGTGCTACTTGTAATCCAGCATCTTGCTACTTGAAAATGAGTAATCTGATTACATAACTCACGATAATTGTAATCCTTAATCCATTACTATTTCCTTGACAAAAGTAATCTGATTGCTTAACTCAAGTTACTTGTTATCCAGTACTTTACAATTTAGTTGAAAAAGTAATCTGATTACTTAATTTGTGTCACCTGTAATCCATTACTTTACTACGTACTTGAAAAAGTAATCTGATTACATAACTCATGATAATTGCAATCCAGTACTTTACTATGTGCGTGAAATAAGTAATTTGATTACATAACTCATGATACTTGCAATCTGGTACTTTAATACATACTTGAAAAGTTAATCTGGTTACATAAGTCATGATACTTGTAATCTGGTACTTTACTACGTACTTAAAAAGTAATCTGATTACATAATTCATGCTACTTGTAATCCATTACTTTACTATTTACTTGAAAAAAATAATCAGATTACTTAATTAGTGTCACATGTAATCCATTACTTTACTACGTACTTTAAAAAGTAATCTGATTACATAACTCATGATACTTGAAATCCGGTACTTTACTATGTACTTGAAAAAGTAATCTGATTACATAACTCATGATACTTGTAATCCAGTACTTTACTATGTACTTGAAAAAGTAATCTGATTACACAACTCATGATACTTTCAATCCGGTACTTTACTATGTACTTGAAAAAGTAATCTGATTACATAGCTCATGATACTTGAAATCAGGTACTTTACTATGTACTTGAAAAAGTAATCTGATTACACAACTCATGATACTTGAAATCAGGTACTTTACTATGTACTTGAAAAAGTGATCTGATTACATAACTCATGATACTTGAAATCAGGTACTTTACTATGTATTTGAAAAAGTAATCTGATTACATAACTCATGATACTTGTTATCCGGTACTTTACTATGTTCTTGAAAAAGTAATCTGATTACATAACTCATGATACTTGTAATCCAGTACTTTACTATGTACTTAAAAAAGTAATCTGATTACATAGCTCATGATACTTGCAATCTGGTACTTTACTATGTTCTTGAAAAAGTAATCTGATTACATAACTTATGATACTTGTAATCCAGTACTTTACTATGTACTTAAAAAAGTAATCTGATTACATAGCTCATGATACTTGCAATCCGGTACTTTACTATGTTCTTGAAAAAGTAATCTGATTACATAACTCATGATGATACTTGAAATCTGGTACTTTACTATTTACTTGAAAAAGTAATCTGATTACTTTATTTGTGTCACCTGTAATCCACTCCTTTTTCCTAAAAAAAAGTAATCCAGTATTTTACTATTTAGTTGAAAAAAGTAATCTGATTACTTAACTCATGTTACTTGTATTCATTACTTTACCACTCACAGTACTTGAAAAGTTAATCTGATTACACATCTCGCAATACTTATAATCCAATACTTTAGTTGAAAAAAAAAAAGTAATCTAATTACATAACTCACAATAATTATAATCTATCACCCCAACACCCCTCACAAATCTGAGTCTTGAGACTCTCTGAAGACAGAAAGTCACTCAGGTTGGTATAGCGCCAGTGAATAATGACAGAACCTGAACTTCTGGACGGATAAAGGCCGCAAGACTGATGTTTTATTGCGGAAAGCCGAAAGCACGCGGAGTTGATGTGGATGTGGAGCAGATCAGTGTTTGTGTTTGATGAAATATGATTTGTGTCCCTCAGAGGCTGTTATCGCGGAGCATAGGTGGTCTGTCAGATTTATTGATACCCCTCGCTGCGGGACTTTGTCTTCTTGCTGAATGTCAGGCGTGTAATAACACAAAAGCAGAAAAAAACAAGTGTTTCTGCTGACAAAGCATTTATTCTGTCCACATGAGCTGACGTGGAGAGGACGGTTAGATATAGACGTGAGGGGAGAAAAAAAAAATCTCCGTCTTTTATTCCACTGTGTGAAAGCATGAGCGCCTCGGGCTTCACGGCTGTAATTCCACCTTCTTCTGAATTCGGCTTAAATAAACTCATTACAATAAGTCATGGTCAATAATTATGAAAGAGCGGCCACGGCAGACGAGGTAATAACATGCAGCTGAACGTAATGCAAAGGTAAAACTAATTGCGTCTGATAAGGTTGCGGTTAAACTGCAGTTTGGGATGGAGAGACTCAGGGCATGAGATTCACATTAAAACAATTACCAGCGTTAAAACACGTGAAATTCAGCGCACAAAACTGCTGCTGCTCAAAGCGTTATCCAGATCTAGTCTTCACAGGCCTGCAGTTCAGGTTTGAGACTGAGATTCTTTCGTTTTATTTGAAGGTAAATATACTGTGAAACATCATGTACAATTATTAGTACACAGAAAACATCAACAAACAACTGCTTCACAATTCAGAAGGAGGTTATAAGTGGCTGAACGATGGCAAAAAATCAATGTTAATAATAAGAAATAACTTACATTTTCTCATCTGACCTGAACTTGTGAATATTTTAATACATGCAGACAACATTATATTTTAATTATATGTACTTATAATTTTATATAATTTAATTATATGATTAAAACATAACAAAAACACCTTATAATAAAATCTTTGGAAGAGTTTTCATTAAGAGGTATCTTTAATTACCATTTATTCATTCATTAATTTTCTTTTCGGCTTAGTCCCTTTATTAATCTGGGTTCGCCACAGTGGAATGAACCACCAACTTATATCCTTCCAGCTGCAACCCATCACTGGGGAACACACATATACTGCGTACACTTTTACCCAATTCACCTGTACCGCATGTCTTTGGACTTGTGGGGGAAACCGGAGCTCCTAGAGGAATCCCATGCAAATGCAGGGAGAACATGCAAACTCCACACAGAAATGCCAACTGACCTAGCTGAGGCTCGGACCAGCGACCTTCTTGGTGTGAGGTGACAGCACTACCTACTGCGGAAGAAAGTAGTTCCTCTCACAAAAGGGTTTTTAGACTTGCCGTGATTTTCTTATTTATATACACAATTGTGCCGTCAAACTGTTGTATAAACGCAATATCACACTCTCAGCAGTGCCATATGACTGTATATCAGCACTGGTGGGACGCTAAGGCTACTCAGGTGATATTGCTCATTTACTGCACTGTTTATCCTGCTGTATATGTATTTACATGTATATCTTTACTGTAAAATATACAGTAATTATTGCAAAGCAACTTTAAAATACAGCAACATACTGCATAACTGCCCCGCAGAAAAATACAGTTTATATTGCAGTTAAATACTGTGTCATTTACAAAAATTGACAGTGATGCAAAATAATCTGCCAATGGGATAAGTAACTAATCTCAGAAGGAAAAATAAGATTATTTTGCTCGCCCCATTGGCAGATTATTTAGCTTGTTTTAAGGAAAACACTTGATTTTGGCTTATTATTTTTTAAAACAATACAATAGTTTTTGCTCGTCTATAAAAAGCTTCTTGATTTAAGAGTTTGTAGATATTTGGACTAGAAACAAGACAAAAACCCTCAGTAATATTTTTATTTGCAGTGCAGAATATTGAAAGTCATTCCCACCAAATGAAGGCACGAGTTTTTAAGTCCGTTTTAATGAGGTTTCTGTTTTTGCATTTTAATTTTGGAGTGAACTATCCCTTACGGTGTGTACAGCAGTTTGCAGTTAGTGTCTAGGCTGAAGCACATTTTTCCAAAGTGCCTGAGTTGGCTTTTGCTGATGAACCTGGCGTTTAATTAGCAGAACCGGTTTCTAATGCGCGTCTCCTTGAGTCTCTGACCTTATTTGTTTGCGCGGAGGTAATTTCATTACGGCGTGCGATTCCCTGAGCTGCCGGTGTTAACGTGAGCCGCTGGCAGGAGACGCCGCTGGATTTGGCACCGGACGGCTGGATGGAGAATACCGCTCTTTCATGTTGACAAATTCCATTAGTGAGCAAAAGGTTGAGCTTATGGAGCGTTTTATTTATGATAATAGCTGAGCATAAAGTGGTGAAATATCCATCACCTGCCACCTACAGACACTAGGCATGAGTCGATAACCAGCCACCGCGGTTTGGAAAAGTCAAGGTTTTAAAACTGCAAAAATGTCTGTCATACAGTTTATGCTTCATTATGTAAGTTTTTATGTGTGTTTTTTTTTTTTGTACATGAGTATTTTAATTAGATTTTTTAGAGAAACTATAAAGCTGGCGGTCAATATTGAGCTTATGGAGTGTTTTATTTATGATAATAGCGGAGCAAGAAGTGCAGAATTATCCATCACCTGCCATCAGAAACTACATTCATTCATTCATTCATTTTCTTGTCGGCGTAGTCCCTTTATTAATCTGGGGTCGCCACAGCGGAATGAACCACCAACTTATCCAGCAAGTTTTTTTATGCAGTGGATGCCCTTCCAGCCGCAACCCATCTCTGGGAAACATCCACACACACATTCACACACACACTCATACACTACGGACAATTTAGTCTACCCAATTCACCTGTACCACATGTGTTTGGACTGTGGGGGAAACCGGAGCACCCGGAGGAAACAGGGAGAACATGCAAACTCCCATCACATCAGAGTTTGAGGATGTGAAATTCTGTCGAACAGAGCTGCAAAAAGGGGCGGGATTAAACAGGTCAGGTTGGATCTTCTATTGGTCTCTTGCAATCACGTGATGCAATTGCGCAGGTCACCAAGCTCTAACTTTTTCAATGCAGTGAACTGCAAAACTTGTTGCACGAGCGTGCGTTTCCCATCTGCCGCATTCGCAGTTGTATGAATGGAAGTTTATGGGGCCAAAAGTGGTGTGACCACAGCTTGACACTAGCTAAAAATATTGAGCTAAACTTTGTGTAACTTTTAAAAACTGCTCTGTAAAATAATTATTGCTGCTTTTTTTTGTTGTTGTTGTTCAATCAAATCAACTTTTCTAGTCATCTCAACTTACATCAATAACACAAACTAAACATAATAAGTTAAACTTTGTATAACTTAAAATAATGTAGTTGAAACCTGATTAGCTTATTAAAATAGGCTCATTTAAAAAAAAAAAAATTGTTGTCTTGACTTTTTTGACATTTTTTTTACAGTGTAGACATGGGGTGATAACTGGTGTCAAGGTTTACCATAAGTCAAGGTTTTAAAACCACTCAATTTTTTCTGCAGTATATTTTTAATTTATTCATTCATTTTCTTTCGGCTTAGTCTCTTTAGCCCTCTGGGGTCGAAGATCGTGTATACGCGTTTTGACCTGTGGTGTCGTCAAACTGCTGAAATGAACTTAAATTACACTTTCAGTTTTGATGGTACAGATAAGATCAATACATCAATCGAATCAGTTATGTGTCTACTTTCTGTTGTGTACACTCACGACAACAACAAACCTGTGTGCTTTTGCAAAATAAGGAAAACAAACAGTGTAGGCATTCTCTGTCCGTGAACTGCTTTTAGAAGCGCGTCAGTGAAATGCGCTGAAACTCTGCGAAAACTAAACACACAGATGAGACGTGTATTTCTAGACAGCTTGAAGTGTCTACTTTTAAGTGCAGATATGCATGTTGAAAACAAACATTGCTTGATAAAGTAATCAGTATGAAATCAACGCTATGTCTAGTTTCTCAGTCTAATCTCATTAGTTTTAATGCGACCACGCCCACCAGGCATTGTTATCACAAGCGTATGAAGACGCGTGCAGAATGTGGTCAGAAAAACACGTCACTAAAATGAAAGGAGACTCAGCAAATATTCAACAAAGAGGATGATTTAGTAGACCTTAATAGGTCTACTTTTGCATTAACCAACTCAAGTTGAAAACAAATAATCTCTTATTATGTAATCCTTATAAAAGTAAGGACTACGGATTCTCCTATATCGCCTAATTACAGCTAACGTGATCCCGCCTCTCAGTAAGCACGCTTCATATGTGAAATTTACAGATGTGAAAACAACAGTGGTAAAGGACCAGTGGCAAAGAGAGCTAATGTAGGTAAGAAGTGCTCCGAGTTTGGTCAGTAATGCAAGTAATGTTGGTCAGTGTCATGCCGACAAACTATTAGATGAAGATATCGCCTTCGACTTCACAAAAATGTATAAAAACGCTACAAAAGTGTACCAAGATGAGATAATCCTGCATCTGTCAGTCTCCGCTGATGGCAAAAAGAAGGCCAGGGGTTACAGTGAAATACTGCCTTTTTTTTTTCTTATCAAAGGGTCACCACAGTAGAATGAACCGCCAACTATTCCAGCATATTTTCCAAGTGTTTGGACTATGGGGTAATTTGGAGCACCCGGAGGAAACCCATGCCAACATGGGGAGAACATGCAAACTCCACACAGAAACATTAACTGGCACAGCCGAGACTCAAACCAGTGACCTTCTCGCTGTGAAACCACTGTGCTAACCACTGAGCCACCGTGCTGCCCATTGGGAAACATCTAAAAAGTCAAATCTCTTACAAACCAACATCATACCACGCTATAGACTTTTGCTTTAATAATGAAGACATGATTCGTTTGAATGATTTAGCCTGAGATGTTTACTGTTCTGAAGTACTTCAAATGTTTCCTAAAATAAAATATATTGTGTTCAATGCAGGAAAAACAGTTGTTTATTTACTCAAACGTATTTCAGAGCACTAACCATAACAGCTTCTGCGATACCATATTTATATTCAAGGTTATCCTACGTCAGAATCTTACACCGACCTTACACAAGCCTAATAGACACGCACAGTGACCCGGCGTCTGTCAGCTCTCAGATCAGTGTGTTTGGGGTTAATCGCTGCAGAAGCTCCAGAAGATGTTTTACACTCTGGTCTGACATTCAGGAGGAGAATCAGTCATGCAGGAACAGGGGAAATCTCCAGCGAGGAGCGTGTTAGTCTGCCGCGGACACTCCGAGGAGGCTTGCTTAATGATATTACGGAGACAGAGTTTCACCCAAATCTTAGCTAGGAGAATTAGCTGCTAATTTACTCATTCACAGGTCGTCCAAGACATAGGTGACTTTTATATTTCGAGATGAATATTAAAGATTTTTTGGCGATCTTATAATGCAGCTCTAGGGCTACTATGTGACTTTGAGAATCTAAAAAATAAAAATATGCATGCAACACAAATCCATGCATGCAGATCCTCACGTCTGTGCAAGAAAACTAATATTATTTACCACATCATTACCTTTAATACACAACCTTATTTACTAACAAAAAAAATTATTAAAACATATGCATATAAATGTGTTACGGTGGCACAGTAGATAGCACGATCGCCTAACAGCAAGAAGGTCGCTGGTTCGAGCCTCGGCTGGGTCAGTTGGCATTTCTGTGTGGAGTTTGCATGTTGGGTTTCCTCCAGATGCTCCGGTTTCCCCCATAAGTCCAAACACATGCGCTATAGGGGAATTGTGTAAGCTAATATTGGCTGTAGTGAAAGTGTGTAAATGAGTGCCCATGGATGTTTCCCAGTGTTGGGTTGCAGTTGGAAGAGCATCCGCTGCCTAAAGCATATGCTGGAATAGTTCATTCCGCTGTGGTGACCCTAGATTAAAAAAGGGACTTAGCTGTAAAGAAAATGAACAAATGAATAAGTATAAATGCTGGATTGTTTATCGTTAGGTCAGATATGGACAAAACCAAGAGGTAAAAAAAAATATATATATATATATATATATATATATATATATATATATATATATATATATATATATATATATATATATATATATATATATATATATATTACAACAGTTCTGTCTGGTTCTCAAATCTGATTGGCTGATAGCCGTGCGATATTCTGCAATATCAGAACTCCTACAGCCTCTTTACCCTTTACTCCACACAGTGTGAGAGTGTGGTAAATCTGAAATTGTGGTAAAAATCACACGGCCGTGAGGGCTTTTCTTTTTCTGGATTGCTTTTGAAAACACTATCAGTTGGGTTTAGGGAAGAAAGAGGGTGAGTGAGTCGGTCAGTTGGTCAGTCAGTCAGTCAGTCAGTCGGTCAACAGAGCCTCTGGTGGATTTACGTGAGAACAGCAGGTGTGAATGACACTCGTGAGAGAACTTTGAGGTCTGATGAAGCTACACAGCACTCTCTGGTGGATTCACGAAAACAAAAACTGCAAAAAAAATGTACCTCCTAGGACATCTTTGGGACTCTCCAGAAATGTATACAGGGGTACGTAATCAGAATGAGCCTGGCTTGAAAAAAACATTGTCATTTAAATACAAATCTATTAAAAACCTTAATTTATTTATCTATCATTTAGCTCTAGCTCCATTCCACCAATAGCTGGTGTGTGGTGAGCGCACTGGCGCCGTTGTCCTGTGGCTGCCATCGCATCATCCAAGTGGATGCTGCACACTGGTGGTGGTGTGGAGAGACCCCCCTACATGATTGTGAAGTGCTTTGGGTGTATAGCCATACACAATAAATGCGCTATATAAATACACATTACATATCATTTCTGATATTAAAAATCCTTAATGTTATTGTTCATTCACGTTAACATTAATCTCTTTAATAAAATGAACAGATTCCAACGATGCAGCTGAACGTAAAACACAGAGATGAACCTGATCTGAGCTTTATAGATGCTTTATTCAGTGTTAGCTCACGCTAACTAATGCTAACACACATCTCATGGCTGTGATTATTATAAAAGCCCCATAAGGACATACAGAGAGCAAACTGTCCGGCTTCAGTTCATCTCCCGGAGTTATTTCAGACAGTGGACGCATCTCCTGGTTTCCTCCATCCGTCTGCGGCTGGAAGGAGTTTTAATGAGACAGAATGTTGATGGTGGAGAAGCACAACAGTGATCCTGACATCCTCCGCTTTGCTCAATTAGAGAGAAGAGAGTGAAGCTCGCTCCAACAAAAAGCCGATTTGAAGAGCCGCTGACACCAAACTTCACTTTATTCTCAGCCCAGCAGGAGAAAGAGAGACGTTCATCTCACGAAAGCACAGGTTGGACCTATTAGGACCGCTTAGTAACTCAAGAAGACACAATCTGAGGAAAAATAGAAAACATTCGGGTTTCTTCCCAACAGACAGACTGAAAAAATCATCACCATCATTACTACACACTGTACAAAATCATTGCTGCCTCAAATATTTTTGTTGAGGGCGGCACGGTGGCTCAGTGGTTAGCACTGTGGCCTCACAGCAAGAAGGTTGCTGGTTCGAGTCCCGGCTATGTGTGTGTGTGAGTGTGAATGAGTGTGTATGGGTGTTTCCAAGTACTGGGTTGCGGCTGGAAGGTCATTCGCTGCAAAAAACATATGCTGGAATAGTTGGCGGTTCATTCCGCTGTGGTGACCTGAAGAAAGTCGAAAGAAAACGAATGACTGAACATTTTTGTTAAATCAAATTAACTTCTCTAGTAATGTCAACTTGAATCAGTCAAACTGACTCAAGATATTATGTTAACTTTGTATAGCTAAAAACTAGTTGAGTTTAAATCTGATTAACTTCTTAAATTATGTTAAAGTAACATAAAAACATTAGTTGTCGTGACGTTTCGTCATATCATTATTTACGGTGTATAGATAAATAGAAATGGGATATTATATGCAAATTACATACATGACATATAAGTTCATGCCTGGAATTTCAGCCCGATCGTGAAACGTGACTATTGTCAGTTTAGTTGCTAATTTATGCAGTTTTCAGGGTTTTTTTAAAGGAGGAGTGGCCCCAAACCCCGCCCCTAAACCAAACCATCATTAGGAGATAAGCAAATCCTATTAAAATGACTGAACAAATTCATACAAATTGCTGTGAGATGGCATTGCTATGAATTACAAGTTCAGTTATAGGAGAATGTATGATGTTTTTCTAGATTTGTTTATTTATTTAAGGAAAAATAGAAAACATTCAGATTTCTTACAAACAGACAGACTGAAAAATCCATTACCATCGCTATTCAATTCACAACCCAGGCTCATTCTGGAAACGTAGTCCCGTCGACGTTTCTGGAGACCACGAAATATTTCCCGTGAGGATCCACGAGAGGCCGCTGTTTGCGCTTTTCCGTATCTTAAATTTCTCTCGCGAGTGCCGTTCATGCCCGCGCTGTTTTCGCGTAAACCCACTAGAGGCCGCTGTCTGACTGACTGAATGATTGACTGGGCGACCGGCCAATCGGCTGACCCACCCTCCCCCTCCTCTAAACCCAACCGATTTTATCGATTGACCCGCCCAGAAAAAAAAAACTGCTTTTATTCTAGCCAAAATTAAACAAAAAAGTAAAAAAATATTATCAGACATACTGTAAAAAATTACTTTGCTCTGTTAAAAATAATTTGGAAAATATTTTAAAAAGAAGAAAAAAATTCTAAGGGGGCTAATAATTCTGATATGCAAAAGCGTATAGCTGCCCATGTGCAAATCGTGTTTTTGATTTAAAAAAAAAAAAAACACTTATTTAGCTTGCATCATTATTTATTTGTTTATTTATTTATTTATTTATTTTGTTTGTTTGCCTCAAGGAAAAAAAATATTTTAGAATTTTTTAATTCTAAAAAAGAAACAAAACTGTTTTAAGAACTGTAGATATTTGGACAATAAAGAACACAAAAAGTCTAAGCATTTTTGCAGTGCTTTCCATTTGCATCATGTCATATAGAGAGCTGTAGACAGAGAGAAGCGTACTGTACACAGACATACAGTAGAGTAAATCACAAGCGTTTCCATGATGTGTTTTCCTTGAGGTGAAATCTGTGTTCAGAAACTCGATCCTATCTCTTAAATAGCTAAGTGTTTTATGAGAAAAATGTTTCCAAATGTCTTCTCTGCAAGCTCGTCTGACCACACCAAAGACACGCTGCAGTAATATTGTGTTTCGTCCAAAAGCTGCGGCGTGATTGTCTGCCTTTAGTGTAATTGCATCAGAAAATTGAGCTTCTGACATTGGAGAAGAGTTCAGGCCGGCGAACATGAAGGACTCCTCTAGTCTTTGAAGGTTTAAAACTTTGGCTGAAGGTACTGTAACAGGGTCTCGCTGTCCCGAAAAGAGCATGTTTGGGTTTGCCATGTGTTTCCTATAGCTTCTGGAAACTGATGACTTAAAGGGACAGTTCACCCCACAATGAACACTTCAGCATCATTTACTCACACTCAAGTGCTTCTAAACTTTCATGAATTTCTGTCTTTTGGTGAACAACAACGAAAAAGAAGATACTGAAAAAAAAAAACAACAACCATTACTTGTTTACATTTACTTGTTTTGCAATATTGCATTAAAAAATGTTTAATTAAAATGCCAAGATGTGTATAATTTTAGAAAATGCACATATGAAAAACATATGTGCACAATTGAGTAGAATAACTCAAAATTTATTATTAGACATATGACAATAACAATTCATCGTTTAATAAGGGCTTTTGCATGGGAATTGAACTAAACAACACTGCAAAAATGCTTTTCCTACTTAGATTTTTTGTCTTGTTTCTAATCCAAATATCTAAAGATTCTTAAATCAAGAAGCATTGTTGTAAGCTTGTTTTAAAAAATAATACACAAAAATTAAGCAAGTTTTTCCTTAAAACAAGCAAAATAATCTGCCAATGGGGTCAACAAAATAATCTTATGTTGAAAGGAAAAACAAGATTATTTTGTTTACCCCACTGGCAAAAAAGTTTTGGTTTTGTTTTTAGTCCAATCATATAAAAAAATAAATCAAGAAGCATTTTCCAGACAGAAAATAATGAGTCAAAATTAAGTGGGTTTTTCCTTAAAACAAGCAAAATAATCTGCCAATGGTGTAAATTAAATAATCCGAAATGTCGAAAGGAAAAACAAGATTATTTTACTTTCTCCATTAGCAGATTATTTTGCTTATTATTTAATTTTAACTCATTAATTCTTAAAACAAGACAATATTTTGTGCTTGTCCAGAAAATGCTTCTTGATTTGAGAATTTTGAGATATTTGTACTAGAAACAAGACAAATACTTAGAAAAAAAAAAAAAAAAATATATATATATATATATATATATATATATATATATATATATATATATATATATTTTTTTTTTTTTTTTTTTTTTTTTTTACAGTGTGGGATGCTGAATATAGGTGTTTAATGCACGTTTATGCACTGTGTCATATCTTTTTGCTCTTCTGTCATTTTATTCTGTATTGAAAGAACAGCAATGCACTTTATTAAACTCATCTGTTTATGCGAAGTTTGATATTGATTCCTCTTGACGTAAGCTTATTTTGCTTATCCATTATGAGATTTTTTTGCTTGTTTTAAGGGGAAAACTCACTCAATTTTAACTCATTATTTCTGAAAACAGGACAATATTTTGTGCTTGTCCAAAAAATGCTTCTTGATTTAAGAATTTGTAGATATTTGGACTAGAAACAAGATAAAAACTCAATAATAAAAACATTTCTTTTTTTACAGTGTGGGATGCTGAATATAGGTGTTTAATGCATGTTTATGGACTGTGTCATATCTCTTTGCTCTTCTGTCATTTTATTCTGTAGTGAAAGAACAGCAATGCACTTTATTAAACTCATTTGTTTAGGCAGAGCTTGATATTAATTTCTTTTGACTTAAGCTTATTTTGCTTATCCATTATGAGATTATTTTGCTTGTTTTAAGGGAAAACTCACTCAATTTTAACTCATTGTTTCTGAAAACAGGACAATGTTTTGTGCTCGACTAGAAAATGCTTCTTGATTTAAGAATTTGTAGATATTTGGACTAGAAACAAGACAACAACTCTTAGCAAGAAACTTTTTTTTTTTTTTTGTAGTGCATGCACATACATGCTAACAGCTGCACATTACATTTTTAAATGCACACAGACACACACACACACACACACACACACATGCACATTAACGCTTTTATGCACAAGCATGTAAATGAGCTCAAGCTCGCAGCCATGAACTCAAAAGCCCAAAAGTCACATTGCGATTTCTTCAGCAGATGAAGGTTTCTCAAGGTAAAGCGGCAAGGACAGCTCGGCTGTTTATTCCTCAATGCTTTACCGCACTTATAAACACATTTGCATAATTTGCTTACTTACGCACTAAATCAAAATTCTCTTCTTTATACTTAGAGCCGGCCTCTTAATTTGCAATCAGGAAATGCTACAAAGGACTTTTGTGGAGAACGGCAAATCAACACGACGGCAAACGAGCGCTGAGAAAGAAAAAAAAAACGATTTTGATAGCCCGGCCGCTCCTCCCTCTCGCACCCACCCAGCCACTTTAGCTGCATAATCTACTAAAGATTAAAAATAAGCATCATAAAACAGGCCTTCCCTGAAAGTAATCCACCTCCACGAGAAAGAGGACGGGAATCTCTCCTGCTCCGTCAGCCTGTATTTTAAACAGTTCTAATCATATACCTTTGTGGACACTTAATTAAAATTACAAAACCAATTTTAATCTGTAGTCCAATTAATATGCAAATATATGCAAATGTAGCGAAACAAGGTGGTGATTAAGTTAAGAACACTCTCCTTTAAGTGTGAAAACAAACCCTCTTTTTTTTTTCTGCCGGTTCTCTCTGATGGATTGTAATGTTTACTGGGCTCACGCTGAGCGGCAGAAAATAGCCTTTCCAGAATAATCTCTTACCATTGCGCGGGTGTCGCCACGCCATTTATGCTCATCTCTGTAATTCAGCTAAAGGTCGTGACAAAGTGAGACGCTTTTTAACATGCACGAGCTGATTTGAGCAGCTCTAGGTGTGCATTACCACAAAAGGAGGACCGTATTTCTAATTAGGCCTTGGAGATAGTGGTTAAAAGTGCTCTCCGTAGGGGCCGTCCAGAGCAGGTAATGACTGCAGCTCATCATCAGATCATACTGTTTTACTCCACACCAAGGCCACAAAAGCAAACTTTTTTTTTTTTCTCCTCCTCCCAATTATTTCAGTCCAGAAGGTTAAAATGACACTTTCCGCAAACAGCGCCGTCAACAGAGTTTCCACTCCAGGAATCAGACCCTTCGCTCATCTTTTAACACACTTAAACAAGACGTCTATAAGTTGCACTTTAATTAGAGAGCTTTCTGATGAAACGACGACAGAAATGTCTACAATTTACATCCAGGCCGAGTCACGCGGGGCTCGGGCGTCTGTCTGACTCTAATTAGTTGTGTTTGAGGAGAAAACGTTCATTTTTTTTTCTTTTTCTGTGCCTTATAACAAACCACGGAGAAACGAGGACATGCAAATGAAGATCTTCAAGACAAACACAGAACACACACACAGTTTATAGACTGTATTTATCAACACAGGCTCATGCTGAAAACGTAGCCCTGTATACATTTCTGGAGATCATGAATTATGTAGCCAGAGGTACGTATGTCTGCATTTCAGTTTTATAATGAATGACACGGTGGTGGATGACGCTAGTACTTTTCGCTCTTAACAGTTGACCGCTTACCTTCATGTGGATGGCTTTACCGCTGCTACTAGTCAGTCCAGTGGCTCACTGCATACAGTGGACTTGAGGCACAGAGAGGAGTTGACCAGGTAAAACAAAAATAAATAAGCAGGTTAAACGAAAATAAAAGGCAAAACATAAAATAAACCAGTAAAAAAAACAGGGTGAGAATGTGGTAAAATCTGAAATTGAGGTCAAACTAAGGCGAGGGCTTTTCTTTTTATGCATTGCTATTGAAAACACAGTCTGTTGGGTTTATGGAAGGGGGTGGGCGGGTCAATTGGTTCTTTTTAAAACATTATTGGTTGGGTTTAGGGAAGGGGGTGGGCGGGTCAGTCAGTGCTTTTGAAGACACTATTGGTTGGGTTTAGGGAAGGGGGTGGGCGGGTCAGTCAGTGCTTTTGAAGACACTATTGGTTGGGTTTAGGGAAGGGGGTTGGAGGGTAAATCGGTGCTTTGAAAACACTATTGGTTGGGTTTAGAGAAGGGGGTGGGTGGGTCAGACGGTGCTTTGAAGACACTATTGGTTGGATTTAGGGAAGGGGGTGGGAAGGTCAGTCGGTGCTTTGAAAACACTATTGGTTTGGTTTAGAGAAGGGGGTGGGTGGGTCAGACAGTGCTTTGAAGACACTATTGGTTGGATTTAGGGAAGGGGGTGGGAAGGTCAGTCGGTGCTTTGAAAACACTATTGGTTGGGTTTAGGGAAGGGGCTGGGTGAGTCAATTGGTAGGGTTTAGGGAAGGGGGTGGGCGGGTCATCGATGCTTTCTAAAACACTATTGGTTGGGTTTAGAGAAGGGGGTGGGCGGGTTAATCTGTGCTTTTTAAAACACTATTGGTTGGGTTTAGGGAAGGGGGTGGGCGGGTCAGTCAGTGCTTTTGAAGACACTATTGGTTGGGTTTAGGGAAGGCGGTGGGCGGGTCAGTCAGTTCCTTTGAAGACACTATTGGTTGCGTTTAGGGAAGGGGGTTGGAGGGTGAATCGGTGCTTTGAAAACACTATTGGTTGGGTTTAGAGAAGGGGGTGGGTGGGTCAGACGGTGCTTTGAAGACACTATTGGTTGGATTTAGGGAAGGGGGTGGGAAGGTCAGTCGGTGCTTTGAAAACACTATTGGTTGGGTTTAGGGAAGGGGCTGGGTGAGTCAATTGGTAGGGTTTAGGGAAGGGGGTGGGCGGGTCATCGATGCTTTCTAAAACACTATTGGTTGGATTTAGGGAAGGGGGTGGGCGGGTCATCGATGCTTTCTAAAACACTATTGGTTGGGTTTAGGGAAAGGGGGTAAGCGGGTCAATCGATGCTTTTCAAAACACTATTGGTTGGGTTTAGAGAAGGGGGTGGGCGGGTTAATCTGTGCTTTTTAAAACACTATTGGTTGGGTTTAGGGAAGGCAGTGGGCAGATCAATCTGTGCTTTTTAAAACACTATTGGTTGGGTTTAGGAAAGAGGGTGGGCAGTGGTCAGTCGGTGCTCTTGAAAACACTATTGGTTGGTTTGGGGAAGTGGGTCGACGGGTCAGTCTGTGCTTGTTTAAATGCAACCTGTTTGGTTTAGGGAAGGAGGAGGGTGGGTCAGTCAATCAGTTGACAGTAGCCTCTGGTGGACTTATGCGAGAACAGCAGGTGCGAATGGCAAATTTGAGGTCTCAGAAAGTGTACACAGTGGCCCCTGGTGGATTCGAGATAATATATATATATATATAAACACATCTCCTGGGAGGTATTTGGCTCTCTCCAAAAATGTATACAGGGGTACATATTCAGAATGAGTCTTGCAGTGGTATATATGTACCACACAACTAATGAAAAGACAAAATGACAAAAAAATACAAAAAAAAAACACTTTAATTTAAATAAAGTTGTAAATTTGTAAATAGTCATTGCTAGACCAATCAGATGAATTCTAGCCTCCAATAAATAAGGCCATTCAGCCTACTTTATTTATCTTTGTATTGAAGAAACCCCATTCACCCCATCTCCCCCCTTTCTCCTTGACCAAGGGGAGCTCTCGAGACCTACCTGATCTCGAACCCCATCATGCAATATGACCAGGCAGGAGCCCTGGGCTCAATATCTCTGAGCTCAGGGTTCTCTCCCGGGACAGTATGCCAAATCTGAAAGTTATATCAAGCAATGAATAAGTGTGAACTCTTGAAAAAACAATTCTCACTGTTTACTACTTGTTCATTGCCTGTTATTCAGATGTTGGCTGTTCAGTAATACTTATAAACTTCTATATGATCTTATTCTGTATTCTTCATCAAACCCTGAACCTAACAATAATAATAATAATAATAATAATAATTATTATTATTATTATTATTATTATTATTATTATTATTATTATTATTATATGGATAATAATAATAACTATTATTAATCAGCTAATTAGGAGTTTATTGAGCTAGAAGTCAGAATTTTTACCTTAAAGATTTCTACACAGACACACACATACAAACAAAGGCACACTCAAACACATATACAGACAGGCACACAAACAGACAAATACATATACAAATACACGTCACACAGACATAAATAGATACAAACGCACGCAAACACACACAGATGCACAAACACATATACAGACAGGCGCACAAACACTCACACACACACACACACACACACACAGAGAGAGAGAGTATGGAGCGTGTGAAGCATGTGTAGATGGATGTGTGTGTGTGGATGCGCGTGCAGACAGGTATAACTGATGGAGCCGTGCGCTCGCTCCGCAGAGACCTTCACTCAATAGTCATTTGGAAATGAAATCAGTGGTTTTTGACGGAGTAATAAAGCAGATCGTTGGCGAGGCACTTAGGAGCAACGCCACCAAATATGCCCCTTTATTAATCAACAGCAATCCCACTGATGACTTTATCTGTGATCGGACCAAAGATAAATCTCAAAGTCAGAAATCATTTGATCTAATTCTCTTTATTGGTAATAATCTGACATCGGCCCCGAGCTGCAACCAATCATAGCGCTCATTGATTTTATCCCGCAGAGCTTCAGGAGACAGTGTGACAAACTTTAACACACATTCACTCCAGGTCTGAGAGGCTTTCAATGGGAGGAAATTAGGCCCATACACTGCAAAAACAAACAAACAACTAAAAAACACAATCCTGCTTAGGGTCTTTGTCTTGTTTCTAGTCTAAATATATTAAAAAAATTTAATCAAGAAGCTTTTATTCAGACAAGTAAAAATGTCTTGTCAAAATTAAAACTGATTCATTTTCTTTCAGCTTAGTCCCCTATTTATTAAAGGTTGCCACAGCGAAATGAACCGCTAACTATTCCGGCATATTTTACACAGGGGATGCCCTTTCTAGCTGCAACCCAGTACTGGGAAACACACACACACACACTAAAACACTACAGTCAATTCCCCTATAGTGCATGTGTTTAGATTGTTTGGGAAACCGCAAACTGCACACAGAAACGACAACTGACCCAGCCAGGGCTCGAACCAGCAACCTTCTTGCTGTGACTAATCACTGAGCCATCCTTAAAGCTAAAATAATATGTCAAAAATAAAGTGAGTTCATTCATTTATTTTCTTTTCGGCTTAGTACCTTTATTAATCAGGGATTGCCACAGGGGAATGAACCGTCAACTTATCCAGCACATGTTGTGCACAGCTGATGCCCTTCCAGCTGCAACTTATCACTGGGAAACACCCATAAACATCTGCCAACACTCCTGTTTTTCCGGGAGTCGCCGGTATTTCAGATCCATCTCGCATGTTGTATCTTCTGCCGGAAAACTCCCACCCCCTTCCTCCGGTCCTCAGCTTTTTGGTGCAAACACCCCTGGATCGCCGACTATTAATATATAAAATCCAATCCCAGCGGCTGCATGAAACCCGGTGCAGAGGACAGACCAGACACCCTTTCAGCTAGCTCAGCTCAGCCACAGACAGTAGTTGTACTGAGTATTAGTTATGTTATCTATTAAATTACCCAATACATAGTAGTTTTATAATATATATAAAATATTTTATAATATTTTTAATGCCAACTACCACCCCAAGCCTAAACCCAACCGTCACAGCACTGCAAAAATATGAATGATTGTTATTTAGTCATAAAAGGATGCTGCTACATTGATGTGCATATCGCACTTCTTGCCGGCTGCGTATCCGATCAAGACTTTACCCAAGTAAAATTATCATTTCAAGATTGTTTTGTTCACCCCATTTGCAGACTATTTTGCTTCTTTTAAGATAATTTTACTGTATTTTACTGCAGGGCTGTTATGCAGTATATGTTACTGTATTTTAAAACTGCGTGGTGAAAAATTACTGTAAATTTTAGAGTGTATATATTCTACGATGGCCGAGAGAGAATAACATGGTGCAATTTGAGAAAACACATGCATTTACAAAAAAAAAAAACATCAGCAAACTAAGATAAGATCTTCATTAGTTTGACAGCACACATGCAAATATCAACCTGGGTTCATTGTGGAAACGTAGCCCCGCGGACTTTTCTGCTGACCGCGAGATACGTCCTGGGAGGTACGTATTCGAGCGGTTTTTGTTTTCGCGGATCTGCGAGAGGCCGCTGTTCGCGCTTTTTTGCGTCTCGGGCACCTCTCTGGAGCGCGCGCCGTTTGCGCCCACGCTGTTCTCGCGCGAAAAGCTGGCCGCCCTCCTGTTCCACCTCCCCCTCCTCCTTCCCTAAACTCAAGCGATGGTTTGCAAAAGCCGTCCAGAAAAAAAAAAGCAAAAGCCCTCGTCTTCGATTTCGACCGCGTTTTCGGATCGCTTCGCGTTCTTGCCCTTATTTTTCGGATTCTGTTTTTTATCTTACCTGATTTCTGGAACCGCTGTTCCCCGGACTCGTTCCCGGTCGTCGTCCTCCGGGGCCTCCGCTACGCCGACGCAACGCTGTGAGCTGAGCAGACAAACTGGTTGCATCGGGAAAGCCCTCCGCTTGGAGGCGAGCCGTCAGACGGCGAGCGCAAAGAGGAGGAGCGGAGCGGCGCCACACCGCCCCGCAGCGTTCGCTCGAAAAAAACTAAACGCGGCCTTACGTACCTCAGGCCACGTAAATTGCGGTCTCCAGAAACGTCAGCGGCGCTACGTTTCCAGAATGAGCTTGGTTTGGCAAATATAGCTATAAGTATTTTCAATTTAATGCAGTAAAATGTTTGTTGTGTCTCTATAGATACATTCAAAGGATGATTATAAACATTATTAACAGAGTTATAATAATTAATTATACACTGCAAAAAAGGCTTTTCTTACTTAGATTTTATGTCTTGTTTCGAATCCAAATACCTAAAAACTCTCAAATCAAGAAGAATTTTCTAGACAAGCAAAACATATAATCTTGTTTTGAGAAATAATATGCTAATATTAAGTGAGTTTTTCCTTAAAACAAGCAAAATAATCTGCCAATGGAGTAAGCAAAATAATCTTACGTCAAAAGGAAAAATAAGAAAATTTTGCTCACCCCATTGGCAGATTATTTAGCTTGTTTAGGGGAAAAGCTCACTTAATATTAGCATATTATTTCTCAAAACAAGATAATATGTTTTGCTTGTCTAGAAAATGCTCCTTGATTCAAGAATTTTTAGATATTTGGACTTGAAACAAGACGAAAAATCTAAATAAGAAAAACATTTTTTGCAGTGTACGCAAGAGCTTCATAGAAAGTGTTAGCAATGCTTTTTTAGTTAGAGTTTTTGTCTTGTTTCTAGTCCAAATATCTAAAAGCTCTTAACTCAAGAAGCATTTTCTAGACAATCAAAATATATTGTCTTGTTTTAAGAAATAACATGCCATATTTATGTGAGTATTTCCTTAAAACATGCAAAATATTAGTCAATGCAGGGTAAGGGAAATAAACTTGATTGTTCCTTTGATATATGATTATTTTTCTTAGCCCGTTGGCAGATTATTTAGCTTGTTTTAATTAAAAATCAACCAATTTTGACTCGTTATTTCTGAAAATGAGACAATTTTTTTTAGCTTGTCTAGAAAATGCTTCTTGATTTTAATATTTTAGATGTTTGGACTAGAAACAAGACAAAAACTTTGAGTAAGAAACATGTATCCATCCATCCATCTATTTAATAATTTTTCATAAGTATTAATAATTTAATAATAATAATAATTATTATTATTATTATTATTATTTTATTTATCAGTGTGTAGGTCACTAATGCTGTTTTTAGGTCAGAATATTAATTCAAGAACTCTTATGCGCATCCTTCTCTTCTTCTCCCAAGTAAAAAGACCACAAACAAAATCCCATAATAATCTCTGATCGTGTTCACGCGGGTCTCCTGAGGAAAAGCACAGTATGATAAAATATGCATAACGTGTTAAATTTTTCACTGTGTACATACTGTAGTTTGAGTGAGTTAGAGTTGTAGGACACGCTGTTTACAGCAGTAATATCACGGCGAGGATATAAACACTCATATAACCTTCAGCATCATCAGTCACGCATCAAACACGCTCGCCTTTCTCCGCACGCCGCCCTAATTTAGACTTCATTTGCTCTTCTTCTTCTTTTTTTCTAATAAAGAAGGCATTTCCTTCAAGTATTACATGTGGTGGCTTTATTTTATTTTTATATTGTTGTTCTCATCATACAAGAGTTTTTTCTAGCATGTCAATATGCTGGAGACCAATATGCTGGTGTCTTCTTCTCAAAGTCTTCATGCTAATGGAAATATTCTTATCAAATCACACACACACACACACACACACACACACAACAGACTTGCAGTGTGGCTTGATCAGCACTAAAAGTTTGTTATTACTTGAAATAATCTGTAATCTTTAAGCATTGGAAAGTATGTAATAACTGAGAGTTTGGTGTATTATTAGTGGGTTTTTAAGCGTATGGAACGGGTTGAGGATTTGATTCAGACTTGTATCTGAAATTATACCGCAGTGTTTGTGCGACTAAACCAAATCAAGCAACACAAAGGTTTATTGTCAAAGAAATATTGCAGACAAACAGATGAGGATGTTCATACTGGTCTGAAAAAGGAGGGATATACAACTTTTACAATAGAAATACATGCACAAATACAAAACTTTTTGGGTGACACGGTGACTCAGTGGTTAGCACTGTAGCCTCACAGCAAGAATGTCACTGGTTCAAATCCTTACTGGGTCAGTTGGTGATTCTGTGTAGTTTGCATGTTCTCCCCATGTTGGCGTGGGTTTCCTCCGGGTGCTCTGGTTTCCCCCACAGTCCAAACACATGCGCTATAGGGGAACTGATCAACTACACTGGCCATAGTGTATGAGTGTGTGTATGTGTGTTTCCCAGTACTGGGCTTCTGCTGCATATAACATATGCTGGATAAGTTAATTCTGCTGTGGCAACCCTGATGAATGAAAGGACTAATCCGAAGGAAAATGAATGAAGGAAAATGAACAACTTTTACAATAAAACCTTTGTTGTATTTATTTTACGCATTCTCAATTTAATCAATATAAAATTACAAAATAAAAAATAAATAATATATAAATAATTAAAAGAAAACATATAAATATTAATAATATAAAAAAATTACAAACAATTATAAATAAATAAAAACTACATATTTCATTTGTATTTATTTATTTTTGTTTAATTATTTATTTACTTCTTTTATTTTTTTACTTATTTATTTATTTATTTATTCATTCCTTTGTGCATTTATTCATTCATTCATTTAACAACATGTATGTATGTAATGTTATCTATCAGTTTATAAATATCAACATTTTTTTTTTGTACAAATTTTAATATACAGTTTTCAGTTTGTTTTATAAAGATGCACAAACGGCATCCAGGAAAAAAAGAAGATAAAAAAAACAAACTTGGTAACACTCTAGCTTAGGTCACAATTCATGGTATAAACAAACCATTAAGTAACACTACTGACTAAATGAACTATAGTTATTAGCTGTTTATTAATGGTTAGTAAAGAAGAAGTTGGGTTTAGATATTGGGTGGCATTAAGGATGTAATACTACTAATGAACAGTTCATATCTTATTAATAGGCAGGTAATAAGCAAATAAACTGAATAGTGACATAAACTAAAGAAATGGAAAAATAATGAGCAAACAATGGGCGTGGCTTGTCTTTTCTACTGCAAGCTGATTGGATGTAGTAAAGTAGGCGTTTCATTCAGAAAGATGGGGGAAGGGGTTTGGGAAGAGTTATTACAACCTAACAGACTCCTCCTCCTCCTCAGCATTTCTGGTTGCTGTCATTGTGACTGACAGCTGGAAGGGCGTGGTTAAATATTTTAGCCAATTTAATTCAATTCAGGTTTATTTGTATAGCGCTTTTACAATGTAGATTGTGTCAAAGCAGCTTCACATAAATGGTCATAGAAACTGGAACAGTGTGGTTCAGTAACTGGAATAGTGTGGTTCAGGTTTTAGTTTTTAAGTTCAGTTCAGTTCAGTTTAGCTCAGTTCAGTGTGATTTAATCATTACTGAGAGTTCAAACACTGAAGAGCAAATTCATCGATGCGTAGCTCTACCAATCCTGAACCATGCGAGGCAGTGGCGACAGCGGAGAGGGAAAAAAAACTTCACCTGATGGGAGTGAAGAAAAAAAACCTTGAGAGAACCAGACTCAGTTGGGCACGAACATTTTAATTTCTCCGCTGGCCAAAAGTCTTGTGCAGCCACACCCATTACCTCAGACAGATCCAATCTGAGAATTTAACTGAAGAAAAAAATACTCTACTACATCCAATCAGCTCACAGTAAAATAAAAAACAAGCCACGCCCACTGTGTACTCATTTAATATTGCACTTCTCTAGGAACCGCATCACAGTTCATCTTTATTTCTACAGCACTTTCACAATGTAGATTGTGTTAAAGCAGCTCAACGCTGAAGTTTTAGTAAACTGAAACTGTGTCAGTCCAGTTTTCAGAGATGAAGATCAGTTTAGCTCAGTTCAGCGTGGTTTAATTTTCACTGCTGAAAGTCTAAACACTGAAGAGCAAATCCATGCATGCACAGCTCCACAAATACCAAACCAAGCAAACAGTCACATGGACTTCTTCATTTAGGATTGTTTATATATTTTGACTTGAAACAAAACAAAAACTTAAAGGTGCAGTAGGTGACCTGCCAAAATGCTAATGGGTTAACATAATATCTTTGAAACACAGTTCCTCCCCTGCCATCCAAAGCCACACCTCCTAAAGCATGAGCATGTGCACCTTAAAGACTTAATGACATGCTCAAATGCATTTTTCACTGCAGAACTAGCAATGTGAGCTAACATAATCAATAAAGCTAGTTTTGATTTCATGTGGACTTTAATGGATCCATCAACCCCAATAAAGAACCTTTATTTCCAGGATTGCTCCTCTGAACTGAATTGTGACAGTAATTTATTCTCCAACACACACCCCTCCTTCCTTCCAGTGAATGTGAAAGCGCTTCTCCGTTTAAGAATAGGTATTGTGTTTCTTTCTTTCTCCGCGGCTGAAACGATTCTCCTCTAATAGCATCAGATGCGTGACGGCACCTTTGTGTACCTTCTGATGCTCCGGGAATTGACTTCATCCAGAGCTGGGATTGGTTCAAAGTGTTGGAGACCAAAGCGTTCGGGATGATCTTCCTCTGTTTGTGTCCTCCTTTTCCACCATAGAGAGATGATTTGGGGAATCAGACTCTGTTCTCCAAGCTTGAAGTGGAAGGGTCTCTTTATTTCACTTTGGATACTGCAAAAAATGCTTTTCTCAGATCAGGTTTCTTAGCTTTTCTTAAAGGTGCAGTAAGGGCCGGATTAACCAAACTCTGCTGCTATTTGGGGATTTCCGCCTGGATTTTGCCTACCCAAATTTAAAAGCTTCCTAAATCCACATGCAGAGGTGTAAATGCAAAAATTTGGTATCATTTTAAAGAAAACCCTTTGAATTTTCATAAAACACTATTAAAAGTGTTTAAAATATCTGTATATGTTGTCTGTGTTATAATAAACACCTAAAAAAGAGGCGCTTTTTGTATTTTTTTTGTAAACTCAAGTTTGAAAGTGTCCCTTCTAGGTTGTGTGTGGTCTAGCGTGCTGTGATTAATGTTGGTGGTTCCTGCACATGTCTGTAATCATAGGAAAACAGAAAAATGTCTCCACCATAATCTATGCAAAAGTTATTGTATTCCAACTGATGAGAGGTGCTGTACAAGCCACAGGAGCGATCATTGTTTTCATATTTCACTATTCTTTTGTTTGATCAAACATAATTCACTGTGTTTGGAGCACGTCAGACATATAAAAGGATTACTTATGCACATCAGCTCAAAAACAGAGGAGAATGGCCCTGAAGTGCACAGCATAAGGTAAGAGAGGACAGCTGTCTGTGCTATCTGGGGCTGCTTATTGATCATGAATGTATTGTTTACATTACTGCACCATGGAAACATCGTGATTCATTCGGCAACTGTTTGATATGTGAATATAATTCAGTAAAAAGAATGCTAGAACTGTATGAGCACCAGCAAGAGCTTTCATTTGAGCTGTAACTTGTACATGTGTCATATATGAACTATATGAAGATGAACCAATGTTCAATACCCAGCTCGGGTATCCAAAATACTGTGCATTTAAGTGTAAATAACTTTTGTACAGTAGAATAAAAACCAAAATGATGCATCTGTGCATAAAATATAGATTCTACACTTTCAAACGAAACCACTTAAGAGGGTCTGGTGCAATGCTGGCCCTTTAAATCTTAAAAGTCGATGACGTCACAGGCCCAGTACCAGGTCCGTGGAGTTTAACTGGTTTTAAGGACACATTACGACCAGGGGCTATAGACAATCCAAGAGCCGTCCTTTATTTATTACCTCACCAAAAAATAAAAAATAAATACCCGGAGGAAACCCACGCCAACACGGTGAGAACATGCAAATGCCACACAGAAACAGCAACTGAACCAGCCGGGACTCGAACCAGCCACCATCTTGCTCTGAGGCCACAGTGCTAACCACTGAGCCACCGTGCAGCTCATTCTTCTTTTTCATCTTCATCATTTCTTCCTCTTACTTGTCCTCCATTCATTCGCTTCAAAAATAAGATGTTGTATCAGATCAAACCAAGTTTAGAGATGCCAATGAATATTGTAAGAATACCAAAGCACCCATTCACAATTGTGTGAGAGTGTGTGTGTGTGTGTGTGTGTGTGTGTAAAGCCTAAGCTGCATTAATTCACTTTAAACCTCCATTGATCACATTGTTCATCATTACTTATTCAGTTAAGATCTACACACACACACACAGTTTTTCTCAACATTACGCCACTCTCTCGTCTCCCTGACACGTCCATTTATCAATCAGCGGTGGCCACATTGACAAGTGCTAATTTAATCGAGACTGACCTGTGTGACAGAAAACCCCACAGACGCACAACACACACTCATTTATCAGCGGGAGACACTTTCCTAAAGGATCAGGAGACGTTTACAGGTGACGCACAGCCTTACACTGCACAAAATGCTTTTCTTATTTACAGTTTCTGTCTTGATTCTTGTATAAATATGTATGAATTCTTAAATCAAGCAGCATAATGTTATGTCAAAGCAAAAACAAGTTTAGTTTGCTCACGCCATTGGCAGGCTTCCCTCCTTCCTTTCTTTCTCAGGAAGTCTGAGTTTACAGTTTTCACTTCTAAATTTAAACCTGAAAAGTAGTTTTTTTTCTCATAATTTAACCTTTAAATATTGCAATTTCTAGATATAATTCTGATTGTTCTGAGTAGAATGTTTCTATTCTTGTTTATGTATGTGGTACATATTTTACATCGTCCAATTTCATGAAATACATTAATATTTTAGCCCATCTATAATAATATTTCAACCAAAAATTGCTTGGATGGTGTCATCATATATATATATATATATATATATATTTTTTTTTTTTTTCTTAGAAATCAGCCTTTACATTTTGCAAACTACACTCACCGGTCACTTTATTAGGTACATCTGTTCAACTGTTCATTAACACAAAAGGGGATTTAGGAGACTTTGAACATGGCATGGTTGTTGGTGCCAGACGGGCTGCTCTGAGTATTTCAGAAACTGCTGATCTACTGGGATTTTCACACACAACCATCTCTAGGGTTTACAGAGAATGCTCCGACAAAGAGGAAATATCCAGTGAGCGGCAGTTCTGTGGACGCGAATGCCTTGTTGATGAGGCCAGAGGTCAGAGGAGAATGGCCAGACTGGTTCCAGCTGATAGAAAGGCGACAGTAACTCAAATAAGCACTCGTTACAACCGAGCTCTGCAGAAGAGCATCTCTGAACACACAACACGGCCAACCTTGAGGCGGATGGGCTACAGCAGCAGAAGAGCACACCGGGTGCCGCTCCTGTCAGCTGAGAACAGGAAACTGAGGCCACAATTCACACAGACTCACCAAAACTGGACAATAGAAGATTGGAGAAACGTTGCTGCTCTGATGAGTCTCCATTTCTGCTGACACATTCAGATGCTCGGGGCAGAATTTGGCCTCAACAACATGAAAGCATGGATCATCCTGCCTTGTATCAGCGGTTCAGGCTGGTGGTGGTGGTGTAATGGTGTGGGGGAGATTTTCTTTGGGTCCATTAGTACCAATTGAGCATCAACGCCACAGCCTACCTGAGTATTGCTGCTGACCATGTCCATCCCTTTATGAGCACAGTGTCTCCATCTTCTGATGGCTACTTCCAGCAGGATAACGCAGCATGTCATAAAGCTCAATCATCTCAGACTGGTTTCTTGAACATGACGATGAGTTCACTGTACTCACATGGCCTCCACAGTCACCAGAGCTCAATCCAATAGAGCAGCTTTGGGATGTGGTGGAACGGGAGATTGGCATCATGGATGTGCAGCCGACAAATCTGCAGCAACTGTGTGATGCTCTCATGACAATATGGAGCAAAATCTCTGAGGAATATCTCCAGTAGCTTGCTGACTTTCTGCCATGAAGGATTAAGGCAGTTCTGAAGGCTAAATGGGGTTCAACCAAATACTAGTAAGGTGTACCTAATAAAGTGGCCGGTGAGTGTAATTATACTGAATATAATTCTGGGTATTCTGAATTCTTGCCAGTTTTATATCTAGCAAGAAATTTTTTTTTTAACATAAAAAAGAGTTTTCTTCTCTGACTTTTTAAATATGTACAGTATATGTGGACAAACAGCTGTATTGTGTTTATATATTTTAGCCTATCTGATGTAAAATAACAAACAAAAATAAAACAGAAGCGCTCTAATAAACGCATGCAAAGTGTGATGGATTTAAAGGGACAGAAGCAAAGAGTTGTGACCGGCACACATCGCATTGTCAGGACAGACTTACAGAAGCTTTGATCATAGAAAACTACAGGCCGACAGAGTCAAAGCGTTTCTCCTTTAGCCAGAGGCGATATATGAGAGAGACAGACAGAAAGAGAGAGAGACTGTGGGGGAAACCAGAGCACCCAGAGGAAACCCACTATAACACAGGGAGAACATGCAAACTCCACACAGAAGCATCAATTGACCCAGCCGGGACTCGAACCAGCGACCTTCTTGCTGTGGCGATCGTGCTACCCACTGCTCCACCCTGACGCACATTTTGCTTTGTTTTTTTCAACAACAAAATTTATTTTGATTTATTTAATTAATTATATTTTGCGAATGTGAAGCCAAAAATTAAACCAACCAAAAAAAAAAACACTTTCAAAACCTTAAACACAACACAACGCATAAGAAAAAAAAAACGTTAATCCCTTCACAATGTACAAAAGAGAGAGAGAGAGAGAGAGTGTGTGTGTGTGTGTGCGTGTGTGTGTGTGTGTGTGTGTGTGTGTGTGTGTGTGTGTGTGTGTGTGTGCATGAGATGCAAGCCTCTCGCCCAGAGTCCTTTGCAGCTCATTTTCAGATGGTAATTTTCCTTAACCAAAGCAAACTGTTTGAGTGTAAGTAAGTGATTATTTGCATGGCTGACAGTGGTGCAGCAGCCCGTGGCTCTCCGACAACTCTCTGTCCATTCTCTGAGAAGAACACAAGCGCTCAGAGCAAGCGGAGGTGAACATGTGAGGTGATTTTCAATGTTGCTTACTTTGAAGTCTGTTTGTATTTAGACATATGCCTAACACACACATTTACACACACACCATTATATACACACACACACACAAACACACACTAATATATATTTACACATACACACACATACAAATATACATATACACACATACAAACAGGCGCGCGAGTGGCGCAGTAGGTAGTGCTGTTGCCTCACAGCAAGTAAGTCGCTGGTTCGAGCCTCAGCGGGGACAGTTGGCATTTCTGTGTGAAGTTTGCATGTTCTCCCTGCGTTCTTGGGTAGGCTAAATTGTCAGTAGTGTGAATGAGTATGTGTGGATGTTTTCCAGAGATGGGTTGCGGCTAGAAGGGCATTAAATTATATGTATGCGCGCACACACACACACACACACACACACACACACAAATACACATTTAAACACACATGTATACAAAAAGACATACACGTGCGAACATAAATAGGTACACACAAATATACATACACAAATATACACATACACACACAAATGTACATATATAAATACACACACACACAAATATGCTTATTTTTTGCATGCACACACACACACACTGACACACACAAATATGCTTATTACTTGCATGCACACACATATATACACACATATACACTCAGACACAAACGCACAAATATACATACACATAAACACAACACACATATTACATGCATGCATATACAAACACAGATGTATATACATATATACACACACATATGTACATTTCACATAGACACACACACGCACACACACACACATATATATATATATATATATATATATATATATATATATATATATATATATATATATATAAATTTACACACATAAACATAAAGATACACACAAACAGACCAACACACACACACACACACACACACACACACACACACTCAACCTTCAGCACAAGCAATCTTTAACCCATGTTTGCATCATTCCATGATACGCAGCAGCAGAAGCGTGAAACTTGAACAAACGTTGATCAAATCGTGCGGAAGACGAGAAATTTGACTTCTTGTGTTGTGAATCTGAGAAACACACACACACACACACACACACACACACACACACACATTCAGAGGAAATACTCTGAAAGCCTCACTCATTTAGGATGCATGCAGTTTGAACGGACATCTGAGTACATTCTGCTCATGTCTGAGCGGTTCTGAGATGCATTTTCAATTTATATTTATTTATATTTGGGTTTATAAATGTTTTTTGACAGAGATAAACAAATAAATGAATAATAACCTCGTGACTTTTCGCTTTCAAAAACGTGTCTTGTGCCAAATGCGTTGCATTCCCAGTGTTTCAGGGCTAAAGGTTCAGAGTCCTGTATTACATTAATAGTAAATCATGAAGCACACAGCAGACACACACACTGTACATGATGAAAAGACAAAGAACAAATAATCAAAAGAGCAGACACGGTGGCTCAGTGGTTAGCACTGTGGCCTCACAGCAAGAAGGTTGCTGGTTTGGGTCCTAGCTGGGTCAGCTGGCGTTTCTGTGTGGAGTTTGCATGTGGGGTTTCCCCCACAGTCCAAACACATGCGCTATAGGGGAACTCATGAATAATATCATGTATAATATCATATATTGATTAATAATGTGATATGTTGAATAATAATGTGATATAATGAATTATATTAATATGATATATTGAATAATAATAATGTGATATATTGAATAATAATGTGATATACTGAATAATATTAATATGATATATTGAATAATAATAATGTGATATATTGAATAATAATAATGTGACATATTGAATAATAATATGATATATTGAATAATAATATGATATATTAAATAATATGATAAATTGAATATTTATATGATATATTAAATAATAATAATATGATATATTGAATAATAATAATAATAATAATATATTAAATAATAATGTTGTGATATTGTGAATAATAATAATATATTGAATAATAATATGATATATTGAATATTATTGTGATATATTGAATAATAATAATATGATATATTAAATAATAATATAATATATATTGAACAATAATAATATTATATATTGAATAATAATATAATATATATTGAATAATAATAATATGATATATATTGAATAATAATATGATATATTGAATAATAATAATATATTGAACAATAATAATGTGATATTTTGAATAATAATAATAATATATTGAATAATTATATGATATATTGAATATTATTGTGATATATTGAATAATAATAATATGATATACTGAATAATATTAATATGATATATTAAATAATAATATGATATATTGAATAATAATATAATATATTGAATAATAATGCGATATATTAAATAATATGATAAATTGAAAATTAATATAATATATTAAATAATAATAATATGATATATTGAATAATAATAATAATAATAATAATAATATATTAAATAATAATGTTGTGATATTTTGAATAATAATAATATATTGAATAATAATATGATATATTGAATATTATTGTGATATATTGAATAATAATAATAATATGATATATTGAATAATAATATAATATATTTTGAAGAATAATAATATGATATATTGAATAATAATATAATATATATTGAATAATAATAATATGATATATATTGAATAATAATATGAAATGATGAATAATAATAATAATAATATATTGAACAATAATAATGTGATATTTTGAATAATAATAATAATATATTGAATAATTATATGATATATTGAATATTATTGTGATATATTGAATAATAATAATATGATATACTGAATAATATTAATATGATATATTAAATAATAATATGATATATTGAATAATAATATAATATATATATTGAACAATATTAATGTGATATATTGCATAATAATAATATGATATATTGAATAATAATATGATATATTGAATAATAATGTGATATATTTGATAATATGATATAATATTTATAATTTTATTAATATATTTTATGTATATATATCTTGTTTTACCACTACTACTATTCACTGTGTTTTTATTATATATGTATGTTCTTTTATTTTTATATAAACTTTATTATTGCTTTAGCAATACAATTGTAACATTTGTCATGCCAATAAAGCAATTATTGAATTGAATATTGAGAGAGAGAGAGAGAGAGAGAGAGAGAGAGAGAGAGAGAGAGAGAGAGAGAGAGAGAGAGAGAGAGAGAGAGAAATGGAAAACGCTGAAACTCCCAGGCCTGAATATTGCTCCTGAATAACTGTGAAATATATTTTGTGCTTTATAGAACATCATATCTGCTGTGTGTTTCTAATTTGATGACTTTCAAATCCATCTCGAGGTTTCCATCCGAAAGTACCTGTTAGAATCAACAGCAGAAGTAAGTGTTTGTGTGTGTGTGTGTGTGTGTGTGTGTGTGTGTGTGTGTGTGTTTCCAGACAACATAATCTGCTGTCAGTCTAAAGTTCAGAGATGTTTACTAAAATCTGTCTTTTTCTTCCTTCCTTCCTTCCATGTGGGCAGATCTGCAAAGTGCCAGCGATGCTGAAAACACATTTATAGCATCAATTATTTGTTTCAAAGCAACTTCAAAACGCTATAAAAGCAACATTTGGGAACAGTGGGATGCACGTCACCTTTAATGTTGTGATATTTTAGCGGTAGATCGTGGTCCGGCTGTGCTGAAGTGGACTGAGATTTTCATCTTTGCTCATGTTGTACATTTACACAACAATTATGCACTAAAAACAGAAAATTATAATGTAAATTAGTATATTAACAAAACCAGTCATCAGGGTCAGTTTTAAATGTGAGATTTACACATGATCTGAAAGCTAAATCAATCTGCTTTGCTTTGATGTGTGGTTATATATTGAATAATAATAATATGATATATTGAATAATAATGTGATATATTGAATAATATTAATATGATATATTGAATAATAATAATGTGATATTTTGAATAATAATAATAATATATTGAGACAAAATATATATTTAAGACAAAATCTGGGTGGAGACTATGAATTATGGGCATCCGCTGCGTAAAATCTTGCTGGATAAGTTGGCGGTTCATTCCGCTGTGGTGCGTAAAAAGTGTCTGGCATTGAACTTGTTGCAGTGCATTCTGGGATTGTTTTCTCATGACGAATAGATGCTTTATAGACGTGTCCAAATGAAAGCTTTTGCAGTAGAAGTGATCTGGCTTTACTTAAATCTGCTCAGTGTGTTTTGGATCAGAGCCCGAGTGTTTTAACACCAAACACAGTCAAAACCTCAGCTCCGCTCTGCTCTGCGGAAACACTCCTGATTCCACTGTAATGATTTTCTTTAAAACCATCTTTGTGTGTGTGTGTGTGTGTGTGTGTGTGTGTGTGTGTGTTTTGCAGCAATGGATTGACTCATCTGCAGCCCAGTAAAGCCACTGTCACTTCATATTCAGCCTTCCGTAATATTGGAATAACAAACAGCAAACGCTCGGCACAAAGACAGTCTAATGAAAACGCCATAATTGACTCTGTTGTGGGACTTTATCATTAGTCGAGGCTTGATTTGGAGGCATAATCTGCTTTTGCTGGTGGCGGCTTCTGTACTAGCGTGCTAATAAAGTAGCAAGCGCTAATGCTCGGCTAATGCACTTGTAATGGCGGTGTTTGAAAGCTGGAAGCTTTATCATTGTGTTGCACAAGAGCCAACAAATCTAAAACCTTTAACAAGAAATAATTAGGATCTATTTAAACTATGGCACGCTGACCATATTCTTAAGACGCCGGCTAAGCTTGTTAACCACTGCGGGTACAATTAAAAGCGTTAAGCCTGCTAAACTTCACCAAGAATTGTATTACCTGAAAACTGATTATTGTTTGCAGGGATTGTGTAGTTTGCACAGCCGAAAAGTTCTTCATTTGGTGACATTAACAAATGCCCGCGCTTGATATAATGTTTAACAGATCATTAGTCAATGTACATTCCGAAACGCTGATTTCCATACGCATTCGGATCTGCATGGACTAGTGATCTGTTGAGCGTTAGGCGGCGTAATATTTTGTTAATGGCTTATTAATGAAAGTTATTATGAAGTGTTATGCAAGTTCTTTGCATAATGGCACGCATTTAAAATAAAAATCTAATTATAAAATAGATGGTTATGACTATAAACACACTATACTGATGCTTGGTAAACAGACACACTAATGAAGTTTAGCTGTGATGTATTTGTGAAGGACTTTTTGATTACTCGTGAGTGTGATTTATTGGACATTGGTGTGTTTAAGCATTTTAGTTTTATAAACGCTGCTCAAATCATTCATTCTCTTGTCTGCTTAGTCACTTTATTAATTCAGGGTCGCCACAGCGGAATGAACCGCCAACTTATCCAGCAAGTTTTTACGCAGCGGATGCCCTTCCAGCCGCAACCCATCTCTGGGAATCATCCACACACACACTCATACACTACTGACAATTTAGCCTACACAAATTCACCTGTACCGCATGTGTTTGGACTGTGGGGGAAACCGGAGCAGCCGGAGGAAACCCACGCGAAGGCAGGGAGAACATGCAAACTCCACACAGAAACGCCAACTGAGCTGAGGCTCAAACCAGCGACCTTCTTGCTGTGAGGCGACAGCACTACCTACTGCGCCACTGCCTCGCCACACTGCTCAAGTCCATGCATGTTAATCTACACTAAAAAAAGTCTGTAAATAAGCAGTTTTTTTATTTTGCAATTCATATTTTAGGTTTTTAAATTCCTCCTGTTTATTTTTGCTTTTAAATTGCATTTTTAACCATTAAAAGTTGTAAAAAGTTACTTTTATGATCATGTGTATTAGTGTACGGTGCTGTATTGTCTGTGCTGGTGTTGTATATTACGCTACCGAAACCTAAACCCAAACTGCAGCACATTTTCTGTTATTTTACAGACTTATTTTTCTACATGTTATTTCACATGACTAAAATGTCAATAAAAGTTAAACTTTAGAGTTCAATTTTCAACCTTAAACCTTAAAGGCAGAGATCAACATCCCATAATGCAATTCACCACCAGAAATAACCCAAACACATCCACAAAATACAGAAACTGTAATTAAAAGTACAGTGTATCTAGAAATCTGACACAATGCAGTATATATGCAGAGCGGAAGGAACAGTTATTCCAGAATATGTTTTACAGAGCAGATGTTTTACCTTTAAGCTGCAACCCAGCATTGGACAACACCCATACACACTCGTACACTACGACCAATTTAGTTAATCAATTCTGGGTGGGGGAAAACGGTGTACCTGGAGAAAAACCCACGTCAACACGGGGAGAACATGCAAACTCCACACAGAAACCCCAACTAGTCCAAACAATACTTGAAACAGCAGCAATTTTGCTGTGAGGGCACAGAGCAAACTACTGAGCCATCATATTTTTCTTTCATATATATATAATATATATATAGTCTCGATAGGAATCGGACATTACCTCCCAATCAGGACTGGAATATATATATATATATATATATATTCTTGTTATTTTTTACCACATCTAATTACGCGGTGGCACAGAGTTAGACCTCTTTCTTGACTTCACACAGAGCAAAGTAGAACACAGAGCTTGCAGTGGAAAGCGCGAGTATGTCTGCAGTCTGGAGGTATTATAAAGTTAAAGATGACAACATTGCAATAGCAAACTGTGAGATATGTAAACTTGGGATGCCTGCCGGGTATTTTAAGTTGAGGTGCTGCTTGTCTATATACAGTTGATTTCAGAATTATTAGCGCCCCTGTTTATTTTTTTCCCCAACTTCTGTTTAACGGAGAGAAGATTTTTTTCATCACATTTCTAATCATAATAGTTTTAATAACTCATCTCTAATAACTGATTTATTTTATCTTTGCAATGATGACAGTAAATAGTATTTTACTACATATTTTTGAAGACACTTCTATACAGCTTAAAGTGACATTTAAAGACTTCACTAGGGTAATTAGGTTAACTTGGCAGGTTAGGGTAATTAGGCAAGTCATATAACGATGTATAACGATGGTTTGTACTGTGGACTATAGAAAAAAATACAGTTTATTGGGGCTAATAATATTGACCTTTAAATGGCTTTAAAAAAATAATAACTGCTTTTATTCTAGCCAAAACAAAACAAATAAGACTTTCTCCAGAAGAAAAAATATTATCAGACATACTGTGAACATTTCCTGAATCTGTTCAACATCATTTGGAAAATGTTTAATAAAGAAAAACAAATTCAAAGGGGGGCTAATAATTCTCACTTCATTTATATATATATATATATATATATATATATATATATATATATATATATATATATATATATATATATATATATATATATATATATATTTATATATATATATATATATATATATATATATATATATATATATATATATATATATATATATATATATATATATATATTTATATATATATATATATATTTATATATATATATATATATATATATATATATATATATATATATATATATATATATATATATATATATATATACTGTTTCCAGTCCAGAAGTTAAGAATTGATATTATTTATTAATTGATTGTTCAAGCTACCTCACAGAAGTGCTTTGTTTGTTTACAGAGTTGTTGAATACTTTAAAATAAGGTCAATTACATAAAAAATAAGAAACATCCTGGATCTGTTTCTTGACTTTTATTTTTATTTTTTGTATGTATTACAGAAGTATCAGATCGTGTTGCGGGATAGGTAGATACTCAAAACCAAATGACTCGGAGGCAAAAAAAACCCTGATCGAGACATCCCTAATATATATATATATATATATTGCAAATATTTTTTTACAATATGTGAAATCCAAATTAAAAGTTGTGTCATATGTAATTTGCATACATTTGCATGTATCAAATAAACAAAATAGTGTTAGTTGTGTGTGCCTGTGTGTTGTTTGCTGTGTGTGACAGCGAGTCTCTAGTTCTGAGGGACTTCATCATGCAGACGGAGATGAAGCTAAAATTAGTCCGGTCTGCGTATTGTAACGTGTTCCGGCACACTCTTTAATTTCTTCAGAGTTTAACATTAAAAATCAGGTCAACCTTTAAGATTTATGCGCAGAAGAAATTAATGGTATGCTATTTTTACGCTGAAGATCGACTGTTAATTTGATATGACCTCAGTCAAAGGCGCTGAAACAACAAACTCTCTTACTTCCAAAGACAAACGCAGGTCCCCAGTGCAGAGCGCAAATGAACAGATCTGACGACCGCGCTCTTATCTGCACCTTCAGAACACACACACACACACACACACACACACACACACACAGAGAGAGAGAGAGAGAGAGAAAGAGAGAAGGAAAGAGAGAGAGAGACATACACACACAATCATCAGCACACGCAGACATACACATGTGTTCAGACGTGCTGCACACTTTTAAGTGGACTCTTCAGCAGATCAAACACCTCTGTCTGAAGGCTGGAGTCCCACAGTAACAAGCTTCTCTCCTCCATCCTCAGCTCCTCCACCTCTGACCTTCACTCTTGACCTGCAGTCTTTACTCTGATTTACAGCGCTGAGATTACCTCTGATTTACTCACAGTAGTCCAGCATATTCAACTACCTGTCATCACAAAACAACACGCACACAGACACACACGTTACTGTTCTGACTATACACTGTAAGTTTCCTACTTATTTAGACCTTTTGTCTTGTTTCTAGTCCAAATATACAAGAAAAAATCTTGAATCCAGAAGCATTTTCAAGATAAAGCAAAAGCAAAAACAAAAAAAAAAAGATTTGTGTTCAGAAATAATGGGCCCTATCATACACCCGGCGCAACAAGACGTGTTTGGCGTGATTTGTTGCTATTTTCAGACCAGCGCGGCAGTAATTTTCACGTTTTGCACTATGTAGTTTAAATAGCAAATCCATTTGCGCCATTCTGTGGACTCATGGGTGTGCTGGTCTATAAAGGAGGAGTGTGAAGTGCTATTTTGAAGAACTGAAATAGATTGCACTATTTACCAACTAAAAGCTGCTCTAAAGTGCAGCAGAGCGAGTTGGTCATGAGCCTATGTAGGACTAAACGTTTACACACTGCTGAATACACACACAGGATGATCACCAATACACAAATATCTTAACAGATGAACACAATTAAAGGATTAAAATGATCCAGAAATGATGATTTTCTACATCAATATAAACAGCACTGCCTCCATGCCTTCTTCATCTCGGAGGGCTTTTTTAGTTTATTCATGACCATATGCATCTGTATAATGTAATTATTATTAGCAGTATTATTGATTATATGCAGATTTATATGTGCTTTAATAAACACAAGTGTAGATTTGTCCTCCTGTGGGGTTTTGGAGACGTCTGCATCAGCATATGGGCCATGAGAACAGGACGTGTGTTTGGATATAACTCAGTTTTCTGAGCACTTTTCATTATTATTGTTCATTTATTCCTTTGCTGGAGATTAGAACTGAATTTAAAAATAGTTTTGACAAATCTTTTCGCTTAAGAAAGGAAATTAAATATGTCGACTGATGGATGTCTTCAACTCACTTCATGGTGAGTGAGTTTCCACCGTTTCCCCCCTCCACCAAAGTAAAGGAGTAAAAGTGAAGATAAAGTAAAGAGGCTGAATGGAGGAGGCTCGTTCTTTATCCTCGTGCTGCAGATACTCTGCTTAACTTTTTTCTCGCTAGTTTTCTCGCTAGTTTACACTTACAAAGTCCAACATGTAAACAGCAGATGCACCATGGCGGGACGCAATGACTCTTATAAAGAACAAGAGATGAGACTCTGATTGGTTTGATGCATGTTATGCTCAAAACACACTCATAACTTAGCACAACCCTGTCGAATGCGAACGGTATTTTTCTGTCCTTAAAATAGCAAAAGTGGATTCAGACTAGCCCTTAATGCTTGTGCGCCATGATCTTTAGACTTTGTGTCTAGATCACTAAAATAGAGCCCAATAAAATAAAATGCTTTTTTTTTCTTTTTCTTTTTTTTTTCTTTTTTTTGAAGAGTAATATTGATTTGGGCTGCCATCAAAGATTTGTGTGTTGCATGCTTTTTAAAGTAATTATTTTAATCATTTTTATCCAGTATGATTAGGTAAATCTAACAAAACATGTCAATAATAATAATAATAATAATAATAATAATAATAATAATAATAATAATAATAATAATAATAATAATAAGGCAACTTTTTTTACGTTTACATTTTCTAATAATAAACCTAACAAGTCTTTTTTTAGGATTGCTTGGCTAGACTGTTGTTTTAAAACTTTTAAAACTGTTGAAATTATTTTTCTCTTTATATTTTTATTAATTTACTCAATTTAATATTTTAACAGATCACGCAATTATTTATATTTGTTAAATTTAGCATAATTTAAACATTATTCAACCTGCACTGTTTACATCACATTAATGATTTTTTTGCAACCTGCAGTTTAACAATAATAAAAATAACTGCTGCAATTACACCATTTATTATTATCATCATCATTATTGTTATTAACAGCAACAGCAATAGTTATAAACGCGATAATATCCTAGTATTATTACCTGCACTACTCAAATTTGCATAAACTGAACAACTCGATGTGTACTAATCATTGTTGACTATAATAACTTAGTAGTAGTAATAGTATTTATTAAGGATGTTGTCATTCTAATAATTCAGCTGCAAACCAACAACAACAGTAGTAATAATACTAATAATAATAATAATAAGAAGAAGAAGAACAACAACAACAACAATAATAATAATAATAATAATAACAATAACAACAACAACAACAATATTAATAATAATAATAATAATAATAATAATAATAATAATAATAATAATAATAATAATAATAATAATAATAACAATAACAACAACAATATTAATAATAATAATAATAATAATAATAATAATAATAACAATAACAACAACAATATTAATAATAATAATAATAATAATAATAATAATAATAATAATAATAATAATAATAATAATAATAAAGGCAACTTTTATTTACATTTACATTTTCTAATAATATACCAAACAAGCCTTTTTTAGGATTGCTTGGCTAGATTGTTGTTTCAAAACTTTTAAAATGGTTGCAGTTATTCTTCTTTTTATATTTTCATTAATTTATTAATTTCATATTTTAACAGATCATGCAACTTTTAATATTTGTTGAATTTAGCATAATTTAAACATAATTCAACCTGCACTGTTTACATCACATTAATGTTTTTTTTTTTGCAACCTGCAGTTTAACAATAATAAAAATAACTGCTGTAATTACACCATGTATTATTATCATCATCATTATTGTTATTAACAGCAACAACAATAGTTATAAACGTGATAATATCCTAGTATTATTACCTGCACTACTCAGATTTGCATAAATTAAACAACTCAATGCATTGTTCACTATATTATTATTGTTATTATTATTAGTAGTAGTAGTAGTAGTAGTAGTAGTATTTATTAAGGATGTTGTCATTCTAATAATTCAATTGCAATCCAACAACAACCCTAAAATGTGGCGTGACATTGACAGTTTCATGACTTTGACAGTTTCATGCCTCTTTCAGGTCAGCCAGAAGAAACTCTCCGTCTACAACAAAGCGTGTGTTTACAGTAAATAAATGAATCGGAGGCGTCACGAGCGTTAAACGCACAGAAGTAATCACTGTCAGCTCTGTTCTCCTGTTTGCTGAAGATTCCTTACTGGAGGCCACCTAATTATTCACAATAATGCTTAATTAATATGCACAAAAGACGTGTGCGCCCCACACACACACACACACACACACACACAAAATGTTGTTGATGATTTTTAATTTTCCAAATGATCTTCATCAGTGCACTGTTAATTATTTGGCCATTTTAGGAAACGGCAGGCTTTTCAGTGCTCCACGGCAAAAACAAAACACAGAATTGATTATTAACGCACGACAATAAACCAGACGAATCAAGCGCTTCACCTTATCTGCGCCACAGCCATTGTCCTACAACTGTTTGTCTGAAAACATTTGCTCGCCAGATTTCTTTAAACAGGCTGATTTTACACTCGTTAATAGCTGAATAATAATAATAATAATAATAATTGTGATTGCCTGACTAATTGAGATGGTGAATCTGGGCCCTGAGTGACTCCCAGTGTATATAAATATAGAGTTTAATCAGATTTAAAGGGCTCCTATCATGCAAAATCAATGTTTGTAAGCTGTTTGGACAGAAGTGTGTGTAGTATATTGTGACTACTGTCATACTGGAGTAAGAGAAACACAACAAGACTTTTTTTCTCTCAATAGGATCCAAATCTCAGTGATTTTGAGGTAAACCACAACGTGACACACACTGTTAAAATGTGTGGTAATTAACATTTTGCTGTGTTTTAGGTTTAATTAAGATTGTGAACTGGGATGTTGATCTCTGCTTTGTTGTCTGCTTTGATTTAACTCTACAGTTTAACAAAGTGACTTTTATTGACATATTAGTAGTTTAAAATAGTGTATAAGAAATTAAATCTAGAGAGATAAGTCTGTAAATAACAGAAAATGTGCTGCAGTTTATTACAAGGTGTTTGTAGCATAAAATACAACACCAAACCCAGACAATATAGCACTGCAAAAAATTACAACTATCACTTTTTACAACTTTTCAAGGTTAAAAGTTGTTGGAAGAAAGATCAAACTCCCCAAATTGCAACATTTCAAGGAAACCCTTTAAAAATAAAAGATGACTGGATTCTAAATAGGTATGAAAACTTTAAACACATTATGAGAGGTAAGACTGAGTGCTATAGTATAAATTATT
>NC_141026.1:1110000-1185000 GCF_052040795.2 Danio rerio
GATTTGTCGGCTGCACATCCATGATGAAAATCTCCCGTTCCATTGCTTTACACTGCAGCAGATCGTCTTGACCATGTCTACATGCCTAAATGCAGTGAGCTGCTGCCATGTGATTGGCTGATTACAAATTTTGCTTTAACGAGCAGTTGGACAGGTGTACCTAATAAAGTGGCCGGTAAATGTATCCACTTTGTAGAGTTGTAAAAGGTTAGTTTGTCCTTTGTTTTCTTATTATTTATTTTTAAATATGTTATTATTGTTAAATATTATATTATATTACATTACATTATATTACATTACATTACATTACATTACATTACATTATATTATATTATATTATATTATATTATATTATATTAAATTAAATTACATATTATATTACATTATATTATATTACATTACATTACATTACATTACATTACATTACATTATATTACATTATATTATATTATATTATATTACATTACATTACATTACATTACATTATTTTATATTATATTATATTATATTATATTAAATTACATATTATATTATATTATATTATATTAAATTACATATTATATTATATTATATTATATTATATTACATTATATTACATTACATTACATTACATTATATTATATTATATTATATTATATTAAATTACATATTATATTATATTATATTACATTATATTACATTACATTACATTATATTATATTATATTATATTATATTATATTATATTATATTACATATTATATTATATTATATTATATTACATTATATTATATTACATTACATTACATTATATTATATTATATTATATTATATTATATTATATTATATTACATATTATATTATATTATATTATATTATATTATATTATATTATATTATATTATATTTCATTATATTATATTACATTACATTACATTACATTACATTATATTATATTATATTATATTATATTATATTATATTATATTATATTATATTATATTATATTATATGGATTTTTGTTTTCTCTAAATATCTTGGCTTTTTCAATCTGGCCTACAGTATATGGTGAAAACGTCTCAAAGCATCCACATAAGCAGGACACTCCGGCCTGAAGATCCTCTCTGTGGTTTCCCATGTGAAACACTGTTGTTTTTGTATCCAGTCTTGTTATGTGTGTGTTTGCGTTTGCAGTGCGTATGTGGCTGTGTTTAAGTGCGACTACAGCTGTGTCATCTCAACACGACGCCTGTTTACAGGAGCCGCTCGACAGCAGACGGACGCTGTTAATCCGCTCTGCTTTTGTGTGCAAATGAGTTGTTTTGTTTATCTTTGCTTAAGTTTGATTTGCCGTGTCTGTGTGCTGATGTTGAGTTGAGTAACCGTGTGTTCTCGTCTCTCAAGAGGCCAACATGAGCACCGGGAAGAAGCTTTGCTCAACGTCTCCAGCTGCTTCACATCTTCCCAAACCTACAGCAGAGCGCACGGAGATTCGAGATTCGTCATTGTCACTGTACTATGTGCAATCCTTACAGTGCAAAAAGCAGAAAAGGATCAAATATTGCACAGTGCTGGACTAGAGGATTTCTTTTGGCCCATTTCTACTGAGTGGTATAGCACGGTATGGTGCGGGTCGACACAGGTCACCTTTATCAGGCTTGCGTTTCCACTACTAAAAGGGTACCAATGGTGTGCATGGTGTACCACAGAAAGTTTCAATCGGCGTCATTCTCGCTCGAGGAAGGTCGTTTACATATCATATAAGAAGCACTTCTCACAAAACAGATGCTTTATACACATAAATACTTGTGTATAAATGATCATTACTAACTAACAGGATTTGATTAAATGCAGATTAGTGATAGGTTGTTCATAAACGATTCGTTCATTTTGAACGAATCTTCAATATGACTCGGGGAACTACGAGTCCTCTCAGAAAGTGATTCGTTCATCCGCGCGTGAGGCAAATATGCTACCCACAGTGCCACCGTGCAGCCCATAATAATATAATATAATATAATATAATATAATATAATATAATATAATATAATATAATATAATTTAATATAATGTAATATAATGTAATATAATATAATATAATATAATATAATATAATATAATATAATATAATATAATATAATGTAATATAATATAATATAATATAATACAATATAATATAATATAATATAATGTAATATAATGTAATATAATGTAATATAATGTAATATAATATAATATAATATAATATAATATAATATAATATAATATAATATAATATAATGTAATATAATATAATATAATATAATGTAATATAATGTAATATAATGTAATATAATATAATATAATATAATATAATATAATATAATACAATATAATACAATATAATACAATATAATATAATATAATATAATGTAATATAATATAATATAATGTAATATAATATAATATAATATAATGTAATATAATGTAATATAATATAATATAATATAATATAATATAATATAATATAATATAAAATAATATAATATAATACAATATAATACAATATAATATAATATAATATAATATAATATAATATAATATAATATAATGTAATATAATATAATATAATGTAATATAATATAATATAATATAATGTAATATAATTTAATATAATATAATATAATATAATATAATATAATATAATATAATATAATATAATATAATATAATATAATATAATATAATATAATGTAATATAATAAATATAATGTTATGTAATATAATATAATATAATATAATATAATATAATATAATATAATATAATATAATATAATGTAATATAATAAATATAATGTTATGTAATATAATATAATATAATATAATATAATACAATATAATATAATATAATATAATATAATATAATATAATATAATATAATATAATATAATATAATATAGGTTGGCATGTTGACTCAGTGGTTAGCCCTGTGGCCTCACAGCAAGAAGGTCGGTTTCCCCCACAGTCTAAACACATGTGCTATAGGGGAATTGATTAACTAAACTGGTCGTAGTGTATGAGTGTGTGTGAGTGTAAATGATTGCGTATGGGTGTTTCCCAGAACTGGGTTGCTGTTGGAAGGGCATCTGCTGCATAAAATTATATGCTGGAATAGTTGGCAGTTCATTCCACTGTGGCGACCACTGATAAATCAGAAACTAAGCTGAAGGAAAATTAAAATGAATAAATCATCGCAGCATTTCTCGGGCCCTAATAAGCATTCTAGTCAAGCAAAAGCATTGCATTAAGAAGTGTGGTGTAAAAACGCTCTTCATTTCCCATACAGAGGAAGAGTGCCGTGAACCCTGTTCAACTCTGACAGGTCTATTTAGGTTTAACTTAATTGTTTACAAACCTGTTCAGCTGAGGTCTGCAGGAGAGTTTTCATTTAGATTAATGATATGGAGCTGCTTTCTAATGAGGGTGTTTGACAGTAGACACTTCCATTCGCCGGGCCTCGGGGAAGAGCCTTTGTACTTCAGGTAATTACACACAAACCCTTCACATAGTCTAACCTTTCCAGCTTACACACACACACACACACACACACACACACTGTGGTGTTAGTTAATGCTAAATGCACTCAAGCATTGGACAAAACGGTTCTAGACAGACACATGCAATTAGCTTTTGCTCTTTTTGTGTGTTGTAAGCAGCGACGTCGTTGTTCTGCTTTTTGGTTCACGTGAACCCACAGGAAAGCAGAATCACAAACCAAATCTAGCTAATATAGGAGTAGCTTTTTGGGGGAGAAATTAGTCTCACCGTAGAGCTGGATGATTAATCAAAGGCAATTTTCATGTGCATTTTGTCAGTAAAGCCGGTTCTAGTAAACTTGATTAAAGATATGAACTTTGGACTAGAAACTCTTCATTAGAAAAGCATTGTTTTGCAGTGCAATTGCAACTCTGACAATGCAAACAGCAGCTTGGACTGCCCACTAAAGTGTCTTTTTACCATTATAGTTATTATTATTTTTATTATTATTATTATTATTATTATGGAAAGGAGTACACAAATGAAAAAAATCTAATACAATGGAAAACAGAATAGAAACAAGGGGGAAAATGCATTACAAAAGCAGTCAGGTACAGCCAGGTGTGTTTGTGTTTTAAAAAGACATTGCTGAATGTATGGTCAACTACCGTGTTTCATTAATATGTAATTAATGTGCAACTATAATGGAAACATGCGGCACTTAATGCATTCAATAAACATTATTAGATGTAACATTAAATTCTAATGTACATAATTGATGAGAAGAAATGAATACAATTGTCATGCATGGAATTTATGGTTATATATTTTAATAATTGTTAAGAAAATTTACCAGGTTAACCAGGTTTCAAATGTTTACTGTAGAATTTTTCAGTTTTCTTCTGTCAAAATCACTTAATACAGTGAAATCTTCTCTTGTAGGAGAAAAGCGGAGCTTCTTTCTACTTCGATTATAGGAGAAGCAACTAAAACAAATCTGATGCTTGCATTACAGCAAACCACACTGGCAAAAAAAGACTTTTCTTGTTATTATTTTTTTTATTTTGTCCAAATATATAAAAAAAAATAATAATAATAATCTAAAATCAAGAAGCATTTTCTAGACAAGCAAAACATATAGTCTTGTTTACAGAAGTATTATGTCCAAATAAAGTTTCCTTAAAACGAGCAAAATAATCTGCCAATGGGGTAAGAAAAATAATCTAATGAGTAAATAAAAACTATTTTTTCTTCTTTTATTTTGCTTGTTTTATGTAAAAACTCACATAATTTTGACTATTTTTTTTTTTTTCAGAAAACTAGACTATATGTTTTTTTAGATATTTGGACTAGAAACAAGACAAAAACTTTTAATATAAAATAAGTGCCACATCATAAAATGTGTACAATCATGCATTTGAGAGATGCATTTATGCGATTAGCATTGCATTCCAGGTACGCATTTAATCAGGTCATGCATTTTCTGAGAATCAAACTCATGACCACAGCATTGAGGTCATATTGAGAAACAATTTGAGCCTTAATATGAACAAGTTTAATCTCTAAAATCTGGGTAAAAGTACAGTAAAGTAGAGGACAGGTGCTTTAAGGTGTTCGTTTTGTTTGCAGAAATAATGAGTCAAAATTAAGTGAGTTTTTACATAAAACAAGTGAAATAATCTGCCAATTATAAACAAAATAAACTAGTTTTCCCATGTACACATACGATTTTTTTTTTTTACCCCACTGGCAGATTATTTTGCTTAATTTTCACTCATTTCTGAAAACAAGACTATATTTTTGCTTGTCTAGAAAATGCTTCTTGGTTTAAGATTTGGACTACAAACGAGACAGAAACTTTAAGTGAGAAAATAATCATCATAAACTGTGTACAATCACGCATTTGAGAGATGCATTTATGCGATTTGCATTGCATTCTAGGTACGCATTCAATCAGGTCATGCATTTTCTGAGAATCGAACCCATGACCTCAGCATTGAGATCACAGTGAGAATCAATTTGAGCCTTATTATGAACAAGTTTAATCTCCAAAATCTGGGTAAAAGTACAGTAAAGTAGAAGACGAGTGCTTTAAGTGTTCGTTTTGCTTGCAGAAATAATAAGTCAAAATTAAGTGAATTTTTACATAAAACAAGTGAAATAATCTGCCAATGTGGAAAGCGAAATAAACTAGTTTTCTGTGTATACATACGGTTATTTTTTCTTACCCCACTGGCAGATTATTTTGCTTGTTTTAAGTAAAAACTCACTTAATTTTCACTCATTATTTCTAAAAAAAAAAAAAAAAGACAATATTTTTTCTAGTCTAGAAAATGCTTCTTGGTTTAAGATTTGGACTACAGTCAGTGCCAATAGCCTAGTGGTTAGTGCGCCAACACATAGTACCAAGGTGCTCGCAGCGACCAGAGTTTGATTCCCGTCTCGAGATCCTTTGCTGATCCTTCCCCTATCTCTGCTCCCCACACTTTCCTGTCTCTGTATCTCCACTGTCCTATCAATAAAGATGAAAACCCCTAAAAATAATTATATTAAAAAATAAAAATAAAGATTTGTACAACAAACAAGACAGAAACTTTAAATGAGAAAATAATCCTCATATCACGCATTTGAGAGATGCAGTAACCCAAAGCGACTTGCATTGCATTCTAGGTACGCATTTAATCAGGTCATGCATTTTTCTGAGGATCGAATCCATGACCTCAGCACAGTGAGAATCAATTTAAGCCTTATTATGAAGACAAGTTTAATCTCCAAAATCTGGTTTAAAGTACAGTAAAATACAGGACAAGTGCTCTAAGTGTATCCTCGCCACTGTGTACACACGATATCACACTTCCATTCCCCGCAGGATTGCTAACTTTCTTCATTTGACTCGAATTCATCTTGGCACGTATTCGGAAGAGCTCGAGGGAGAGAGAGAGAGAGAGAAATCCACGTCTAGTAGTCCCAGTTGTTTGGTGAGGTTTTTGTGCTGGAAAAAGCCAGGAGACAATAGAAACGGGCCGGAGACACAGCAGCGCCTGCCATTGAGAGCAGAGAAAGTGCAGAACAAAGTGATCCGTGTGAAAGGCGAGTGGGAAGAAAGAGACAGATTATCTTAATTATCATTCAGAGGCAGCTCGCAGCAGCACCTGTGCATGAATAATAACATTTATCAGCGCTCGGAGATGTGCGAACATTCTTTAAATCACCCTCATTACCGCAGCGCCGAGAGATCAGCCCTGAATTATCCGTGTCTACACACACACACACACACACACACACACACACACACACAGACGCCTCCCTTTCGCTGAGGATGGGGCGTGCATCTGTAAAAGCCCATCCGGGACCCATACGGTGCCACGGTGGGCACGGGACACAATGAGCTCACGGGGGAGATGGCATGGCTTCACCCTGCATTAACTCACAGACCTCGCAGCGCTCGCCTCCAATATTGTGTTGATGTGAAAAGCATTTGATGGGATAAGGGCCGGGTGAATGACTGAGGCTCCGTCCTGTCACACGCGATCACTTCTGTTTAGCGGAGAAGCCCGTCGCCAGACGCACGTTCATATTTACGAATTGCTGCATGCTAATGGAATGCTGTGCAGGCCAGACAAGGGAGACATTAAAAAGGGGAGCCACAATAAAACAAGCTGCAAACAAAACCATTGCACAACTCCTTGGTTCATCATGCTCCAATGCAAAATGCAGATCGTGTTTATGAAAGCACTGTAAAAAGTTGCTTATAGGTGTTATGCAATAAGTCGCATTGTATTTTCACATTCATATTTATCAATTGCTGCATGTTAAGGGAATGCATGCCAGACAGGGGACAATTTAAAAGTGGAACCACAAAAAGAAAAATTATATTAAACTTTAGAAATGACTGGAGAAAAAGAGCTGCGAATAAACCATTGCACAACTCCCCAGTTCATGCATGGCACCATGCAGAAATGTTTTTCACATAGGAAAATGAACAGGGGTGCCACGACAATTCATTTTAGAAGTGGCGGCAGAAGAAACGTTGCAAATAAATGACCTCAAAACTAAAAAGGATGCAAGTAAATCATTGCACAACTCCTGAACTGAGCTGTTTTGTAATGTATGACACGTGCAGATTTAAAAGGGAGACACAAAAACACATTTTAGAAATGACTGGAAAAGAAACCCTGCAAATTAACCACTGAAAAACTCATCGAGGTTGACACACATCAGAAATGTTGCAGAAAATATCAATCAATTTTTGACATCGATAAATGTCAAAAAAAGCTGCATTGCAAAACTCAGGCCTAAAGTGCTAGCCCGAAGAGTTTTGCACTCATGCAGAAATGTTTTTGTGCAGCTGTCCAATGCAAAATGAGAATTCTCGAAGAATCTTCATGCAGATCCTTTCCAGGAAAGCACTGTAAGAAGTACAGTGCAAAACTCCTTGGTTTATCATGTTCTAACTATAATGCAGATCGTTGTTATGAAAGCACTGTACAAGTATTGAATGTATTGTAGGTGTTATGCAAATCAGTCACATTCTATTTTCATGCTCATATTTATAAATTGCTGCATGTTAATAGAACGTTATGGAGGCCAGAAAAAAAATGTAAAATTTAAATAGTGGAGCCGGTAAAAAAAAAATTAATAAATTAAAAAAAAAAAACTTTTGCAAATGACTGGAAAAGAAAGCTGCAAATAAACCATTGCACATTGCAAAACTCCTGAACTGAGCTGTTTTGTAATGTATGACACGTGCAGATTTAAAAGGGAGACACAAAAACACATTTTAGAAATGACTGGAGAAGAAAACCTGCAAATTAACCACTGAAAAACTCCTCGAGGTTGACACACATCAGAAATGTTGCAGAAAATATCAATCAATTTTTGACATCGATAAATGTCAAAAAAAGCTGCATTGCAAAACTCAGGCCTAAAGTGCTAGCCCGAAGAGTTTTGCACTCATGCAGAAATGTTTTTGTGCAGCTGTCCAATGCAAAATGAGAATTCTCGAAGAATCTTCATGCAGATCCTTTCCAGGAAAGCACTGTAAGAAGTACAGTGCAAAACTCCTTGGTTTATCATGTTCTAACTATAATGCAGATCGTTGTTATGAAAGCACTGTACAAGTATTGAATGTATTGTAGGTGTTATGCAAATCAGTCACATTCTATTTTCATGCTCATATTTATAAATTGCTGCATGTTAATAGAACGTTATGGAGGCCAGAAAAAAAATGTAAAATTTAAATAGTGGAGCCGGTAAAAAAAAAAAAAAAAAAAAAAAACATTTGCAAATGACTGGAAAAGAAAGCTGCAAATAAACCATTGCACATTGCAAAACTCCTGAACTGAGCTGTTTTGTAATGTATGACACGTGCAGATTTAAAAGGGAGACACAAAAACACATTTTAGAAATGACTGGAGAAGAAAACCTGCAAATTAACCACTGAAAAACTCCTCGAGGTTGACACACATCAGAAATGTTGCAGAAAATATCAATCAATTTTTGACATCGATAAATGTCAAAAAAAGCTGCATTGCAAAACTCAGGCCTAAAGTGCTAGCCCGAAGAGTTTTGCACTCATGCAGAAATGTTTTTGTGCAGCTGTCCAATGCAAAATGAGAATTCTCGAAGAATCTTCATGCAGATCTTTTCCAGGAAAGCACTGTAAGAAGTACAGAGCAAAACTCCTTGGTTTATCATGTTCTAACTATAATGCAGATCGTTGTTATGAAAGCACTGTACAAGTATTGAATGTATTGTAGGTGTTATGCAAATCAGTCATATTCTATTTTCATGCTCATATTTATAAATTGCTGCATGTTAATAGAACGTTATGGAGGCCACAAAAAAAATGTAAAATTTAAATAGTGGAGCCGGTAAAAAAAAAAAAAAAAAAAAAAAACATTTGCAAATGACTGGAAAAGAAAGCTGCAAATAAACCATTGCACATTGCAAAACTCCTGAACTGAGCTGTTTTGTAATGTATGACACGTGCAGATTTAAAAGGGAGTCACAAAAACACATTTTAGAAATGACTGGAGAAGAAAACCTGCAAATTAACCACTGAAAAACTCCTCGGTTCAAGAGGTTGACAACCTGCAAAAATGTTTTGTGCTTTGCCGGCCAGACATGGGACAATTTAAAAGGAAGCTATAATATTTGTATTCTTTTTAAATGACCAAGATAAATGCAAAAAAAAAAGCTGCATTGCAAAACTCAGGCCTACAGTGCTAAACTGAAGAGTTTTGCACACATGCAGAAATGTTTGTGTGCTTTCTTCACAGTGCAGCTGTCCAATGCAAAAGGAGAATTCTCGAAGAATCTTCATGCAGATCCTTTCCAGGAAAGCACTGTGAGTACTCAATATATTATGCAATGTCACATTGTATTTTCATGCTTTTTCATATTTTTGAATTGCTGCATGTTAATGGAAAGCTACAGAGGCCAGACACAGGAAAAAAATTTTTAAAAAGGAGCCACAAAAACATTATTAAAAAAATAGAAATGACTGGAGAAGAAAAGCTGCAAATAAACCATTGCGAAACTCCTCGGTTCATGTATGACACCATGCAGAAATCTTTTTGTGCTTTGTAGCCAGACTTAAAGAAAAACTTAAAGGGGACCTACCATTTATTTATTTATTTATTAGAAATTATAAGGATAAATTGCAAAAAAAAAACTGCATTGGAAAACTCAGGCCTTGAGTGCTAAACCGAGGAGTTTTGCAATGTATGACACATGCAGAAATATTTGTGTGCTTTCTTCACACTGCAGCTGTCCAATGCAAAATGAGAAATCACGAAAAATCTTGCAGAACCTATCCAGGAAAGGACTGTAAGTAGTGCATAAATCGTAGGTGTTATGCAACCTTTATCTGACATGCATTCACTCTCTATAGAGAAAAGCTAAAGATCTTTAAAAATAACCTCAGGAAGATTTAATTCTGATCAAATTTAAATTCAATGTGAATTATTGCTGACAAAAATGTCAAATAAGGAATTATTTTTCATTGGACGTTTCCCATGACATGTCTACTACGGGGCGTTGTCTACATTGTTTGTGAATCTAAAATAGGTTACTTAGAGCGTGTTATGCTTATGTTTCAGATGACAAATCCACTATCCATTTTTTGTGAATCTGATAACATGACTTACTTCAGATACACGTCCTTTTAGTACACATTCAGGAGAACGTACAGATTTTTTTTCAAGTACCTAATTAGGAAAAACAATGCACGGAGAGTTTTACCTTGATTTTGCATTAGTTCATTTATTTTGTGGAGGCCTGCTTCACTGGACTCTACACCCTACAATATGAGCAACTGAGCAAACTGACCAAATTTGTAGGTAAGAAGATAGGAAGGTGATGCAAATGTATTCAATTACAAATCATAGACACCTTTAAGTTGTTTCGTGGTGTTTATTTGATGTAAACTGCAAAACTTTTATTCGTAATGTCCCTGTTAAGATCATTGGTGTGAAAAGCAACAAAAGTTATTGACATTATTTTGTCCTGTGGTGTTCATTTGACCTAGAAATTGGAGTCAAGTGTACGCTAATGTTTTCCAGTTCCAGCAAAATGAACAGTTTCCAATGAGCCTGCGTTAGAGGTTTGCCTCAAAAACTCTTTCCTAAAATACCCAACACTCAGATAATTTGATCATCACTCAGAATTAAAATGTCTTTATGAAAAAAAAGGAAAAATTAATTATGCGAGTGTTAATGTTCTCCATTCTCTAATGGTGCTCCAGTCCAGAGACCGCAGACGCTTAAATAAAAACCCATTTCCAAGTCCAGTGAGATTCTCCACGTCTCCACAGTCAGGAGCTGGTCAGTTTCTGCTAGCCCGAGACTTCTCCAATCACACTGTAAAAACCCGGTAATTAACAGTTCCCATATTTTGTCTGTTTTCTGTTTATTTCTGGTTGTGAATTGCATTATGGGATCTCTGCTCTGCTCTACAGTTTAACAAAGTGACTTTTATTGACATTATAGAGCTCGGTCAGAATTATTCACCCTCCTGTGTTTCTTTTTCAAATGTTTCCCAAATGATGCTGAACAGATTCAGGAATTTTTTGTATTTCCTATACGATTTTTTTCTTCTGGAGAAAGTTTGTTTTATTTCGGCTAGAATAAAAGCAGCTTTTAATAAACCATGTTAAGGTCGATATCATTAACCCCTTAAGCAATATTTGCTTTAGATTAGATTAGATTAAACTTTAATGTCATTACACATGCACAAGTACAAGACAACAAAATGCAGTTTAGGTCTAACCAGCAGTGCAATAGCAGCAAGGATACAGGTATAAAAGAAAGGAATCGAACCCAGGCTGTGGCGGTCAGAGCGCCTAAGCCTAACCACTAGACCACCAGGTTTTGGATTGTCTACAGAACAAACCATCATTATACAATGACTTGCGTATTTACCCTAACTTGTCTAGTTAACCTAATTGAGGTCAAGAATCTTGGTGTGACTCTGGAGTCAGATCTGAGTTCTAGTAGTCATGTCAAAGCAGTTAGTAAATCAGCATACTATCATCTCTAAAACATTGCAGGTATTAAATGCATGTTTCCAGAGAGGATTTAAAGAAACTTGTTGATGCTTTTATCAGCAGTAGGGTGGATTACTGTAACGGCCTCCTCACTGGCCTTTCCAAAAACACAGTCAGACAATTTAGCTTACCCAATTCCCCCTATAGCGCATGTGTTTGGACTGTGGGAGAAACCGGAGCACCCGAAGGAAACCAACGTCAATATGGGGAGAACATGCAAACTCCACACAGAAATGCCAACTGACCCAGACTGGGCTCGAACCAGCGACCTTCTTGCTGTGAGGCGACAGCACTACCTTCTGCGCCACTGCGTCGCCCTGCTGTCATAATGCCAAAAAGAAAATAAGTCAGTTATTAAAACTATCATGTTTAGAAATGGGTCGAGAAAAAAACATCTCGGTTAAACCATAGACTGTAAAATATATGGACGTAGTATCCGTGACGTCACCCACAGGTTTCTGAAGAGCACAAAAGAAGCCACAAGTAGGCGTGGCCAACCGTCGCCATTTTGGTCACGCGTCATCACACCCACGGCGGGATACCAAACAAGGGCAAACAGGCGGAGAGTGAGCGGAGCTACAGACACCTGCTGGCATTTAGTTTATACCTGGCTCAGACACACTTTGCTTTGGGAGAAATGCTTAATACTTTATCACCTGTGATTCGTTTGTATTCTGACCACTTGTGCTTTGTTGTACACTATATCAATAAAGTGTTTAGACTTTTAAAAACACTGCTGTAACACATTGAGCCACTAAACATTGTTCTTATGACGTTTGTCAACAGGAGGAAAATGCAAATTACTTCCAAACACTTCAGATATAGTCTGTGTTAGTTAATGTAAGACTATTGATGAAATCCAGCATAACACTGTATGACAACGCTTCAGATGACTGATCTAGAGCCTACAGCTAATCAATCTGACAGATTCTGGAGTGCATTACAGCTCTAAATATAAATAAAAACGATAAATGATCTTAAATAAAACAAATACATGTATAGAGATGGTATATAAGTATATAACTTTACTTACATGGGAAACGGAGGCCACGTGAATGGTTTGTGAGCACAATTAAGTGCACTCAGCATGCCATGCCATCTAATAATTGTAGGAAACAAGTCCAAAAGGCAGCTGAGTGTGTAAAGCCACATAAAACAACACAGAAATACGATAAATATGCCGAGATCAGTGGCTAATCTGCAGGATTCAACTGAGGTGACGTGACGGCAACCAACGAGACCTAGCTGTCACTCAAGTGGCCACGCCCTTAATTATGCAAACTAAATATAACTTAATATAAAGGAAACGGATGAGTTATAAAAAAATTCACCCCCTCACAGTTGTCATGAAGGGTGATATTACCTGTATTAACCAAAATCTTTTTTTGTAGCAGGCTGTAAACATCTTTTTTTCTGCTGTAAAGTTGGCCATTCTAACAGTGCGCTCAATTGAAATTTGCTCTGTTTTGGAGCCAGGAGCGGCCACGACTAGCGGAATTTCGGATGAATTGCAGTTTTAGTTACTTCCGTATTGGCTTCCTGAGGGAGAGCGGGAGGTTGCCGCTTGGGTTAAACAGAAATTTGGGGGGGAGGGGGCTATACTGGGGGGCTAATAATTCTGACTGCACCTATATAAAAAATAATACTTAGAGAGATATGTCTGTAAAATCACAGAAAATGTACTGGCAGTTTATTACAAGGTTTTTATAGTATAAAATGCAACCCACCCCAGACAATATAGCACTGCAAACTACTACAAATGCTCATAAAAGTCACTCCTTACAACTTTTCGGTTGTTGGCACAAAGATCAAGCTCCCATAATGCAATTCAAATGCATAAATAAAAAATAAAAACATGCATCCCAAACTGCTAATGTACAGATATTTCTTTCCAGTGCACGTCATGGTGAATTGCAAGGATTCCCCAAACGCCCACGTCAACAAACCCGCTGTACGCTCGCATGCTCGCATTTACTCCATCAGAAGACTCCATCGCCTACATAAGCAGCCGGTCCAGAATGACACACTCGCGGAGTATTTACCACAGAAATATGATGCATAATGACACAACCATTCCCTGCCCTGCCAAACACACCAACCGTGGGTGAAAAGGAGACCCTCCATCCATCAAAAGCGCAAATATATGTCATTCTCGAGGCGGATGGAGGTCAATAGTTTTAGATGCATGGGTCTGGGGTTGCGGAGGGCACTCTATGGGAGGGATCGAACAAAGACGCGCTTACAGAGGAGCGTCAGTGCTGCAAACACGCAGAAATGCCAGGAATTCACCCACTGCAACACGGACACAAAAAAAAAGCATCTGGAGAAGCAGGAGCTGTCAAAAGTTCAGCGCTAGAAGAGTCGCCTTTGTGCAAATGATCCAAGAGCTTGTGGAGAAGAATGGACTCCTTTCTGAGATGGACAATTCAGTTGCGTCATTTCCTTCTGACATCAGCCTGATGGTCTGAAGTCTGGACATGTGCATGGTGACTCAATGCAGAACTAAAATGAAAGTCCCACTAGGGATCCCTACACTGCAAAGAAACAAGACAACAACAAAAAGTCTTAAATCAAGAAGCATTTTCTAGAAGCATTTGCTCTTGATAATATGCAGAAAATAAGTTTTAATGAAATTTTCCTTCAATGCAAGTTTATTTGTACAGTGCTTTTCGCTACAGTTCTTGTGTTTACCAATAGGGAACCAAAACAATCAAATTAAAAACAAGAATATTTTCCGAACCACACTTAGCTTATGCACTAGTTCTCACTATTAACTAGTGACTTTTTACCTGCCTGTTATTAAGATATTGGCTGTTTAATAGTATGTATAAAGCACATGTTCTACATGTGCTTATTCTACATCTCTAATCATACACAACACCTAAACACAACGTCTACCTAGTAACTATTAATAAGCAGCTAATTATGAGTTTTATGAGACAAAAATTCAGTTACTGGTTTATTAATAGTGACAAATGTACCTTAAAATAAAGTGACCAATAAATGCCAATGAAAAAAGCATTTCTCTAGAAAAAAATTATAATATTGCAAGAAATATCATCATCACTGAAAAAAGTGTTGCATGCAGAACTGTTGCAAACAATTTATTTGTGTTGAATTTAAACAAACAAATTTAATTTAATAATGTTCAACTTAATTTGTTTGTTTAAATGCAGCCCAAAAAAAATGTTTACAACCAATCAACGTAAAAAAAAAAGATATTATTTACATAATGCTTTTCGCAATGTTTTTTTTGTTTTAAAGCAGCTTTTACAAATGGTCAAATCACTTTTAATTAAGGTTATTAGTTACCATAACTTCATGAGTTACCAATATGAGACACAAAAATTTATAAAAATCACAGTTAATAGTTTAATAATAACAAGAATTGTGCTCTAAAATAAAGTATATAACAATGATTATTTTTAATAATGGCCTTTAATAATAATTTTAATAAAAGCCTTTTAACAAAATGGTGTATCGCAATAAATAGTAATTTCAATGCTCAACAACATTATGGTACAGTATATCACCTACAACACATACATTTAATACACAAACACACTTCATTGAACATGTACACAGACATCACCAATCATATATATTATATAACTGCAGTTAATTATGTTTATTAACTTATACTGTTAAAAGCTATTAGTTACCTAATTAAAGATATTGGTAACTAATGAAATTATGGTAACTATTCATTCATTCATTCATTTTCTAGTCGGCTTAGTCCCTTTATTAATCCGGGGTCGCCACAGCAGCATGAACCGCCAACTTATCCAGCAAGTTTTTTACGCAGCGGATGCCCTTCCAGCCGCAACCCATCTCTGGGAAACATCCACACACACACTCATACACTACGGACAATTTAGCCTACCCAATTCACCTGTACCGCATGTCTTTGGACTGTGGGGGAAACCGGAGCACCCGGAGGAAACCCACGCGAAGGCAGGGAGAACATGCAAACTCCACACAGAAACACCTACTGAGCTGAGGTTCGAACCAGCGAGCCAGCGACCTTCTTGCTGTGAGGCGACAGCACTAACTACTGCGCTACTGCCTCGCCTGGTAACCTTAATAAAAAGTGATTTGACCATTTGTAAAGCTGCTTAAAGTGAATAAACTTAAAGTGAATTATTTTGAATTGAATTTTCACAGTGGGTGATAGTTCACACTGTCGCCTCACAGCAAGAAGGTCACTGGTTCAAGTCTCGGCTGGGTCAGTTGGCGTTTCTGTGTGGAGTTTGCATGTTCTCCTCATGTTGGCGTGGGTTTCCTTCGGGTGCTCCGGTTTCCCCAAGTCAAAACACATGCGCTATAGGGGAATTGATGAACTAAATGGGCCGTAGTGTATGAGAGTGTGTGAATAAGTGTAAATGAGTGTGTATGGGTGTTTTCTAGTACCGGGTTGCAGCTGGAAGTGCATCCTCTGTGTAAAACATATGCTGAAATTGTTGGCGGTTCATTCCGCAGTTTGACCCCTGATAAATCAGGTACTAACCCCACAGAAAACTAATGAATGACTGAATTTTCCCAGTTTGATGCAGCTCCAGCAGACACTGCTCAGCCACACTGCAGTGAAGCTCAGCGCTAAATAAGTGCATTCATTTCCCCAAGAATCAAACCCGTGGCCTTGGAGTTTCCAGCTCCTCTGTGCAGAAACTCTACATGCCATTAATTATAAAACAGCCAAAAAAAGAAAGCTCACTTCAGATCTCAGACGTAAAGCAGATCTGACAACAACAGTCTGAGACCTGAATAGAGATTATTTTATCATCTTGTCAAACCACGTCTGATAAAACGAATCATTTTCTCCGCCGCTCGCTGATGTGATTTTATCTCTCCGCTCTTTAAAGACGTAGACGACTAAATCAGTCTATCCTCACCTCCATCAACGTGCGCGCGCATGTGTGTAGGTATAATAGAAGCACTCAAAGGCCTTTATGAAGGTAAATGAGACGATTTTATTCAGCCGTGTGTTACGGCCCTCTGCTTGAATCATTTATGGATCTCTAATAGCTCTTGAAAGTTCGCCGTGTGTCAGCCGGTGAATGTAGTTCATTGACCTTCAGACGGTAGATTAAAGAGCGGAGCAGATCGCTCCTTATGAATATTCGCAGGTCCTGCTAATACGTGAAATATTTGCTCTCTCTCTCTCCTATTTGATTTATATAAAATATCGGATCACCATAAATTATTCATGTCAATTAGCTTTTCATCTCGCCAGATACAAACTCATGTGATCCTTTTTAACAACTGTTTATTTCGGCGTGTAACTGCGTTTCCGCAGCAGTGGGGCGGCCGGGAGCCTCGGGGCAGATTTCTTTAATAAAAGCATCAGATCTTTGCATACCTTTCATTTGCATATTAAAGGCGCCAGTGTCTCTTTAAGTGGATTCGGGCTTTTGCGTGTGTACTCTGACTGGAATTCTCAAGTCCTCGGTGTCTTCCCATCAGAGACAAGAGAGAGAGACGGAATATACAAATTAACAGCATCTTCTCAAAGTCAGTTACGCTCAAGATTGTGCGACGGCGCTGAAAAAAAAAGACTCATTGGATTTACTCAAATCTTTTAAGAAGGTAAGTGCTTTCAAACAATTGATATGGGCTGAATTTAAACAAATTAAATTAAACATTGCTTTTTAAATTCAGCCCATATAAATGGTTTGTAAAGCAATTGTAGTAAAAAGAGTGCAAAAAAATATAGTCATTTCATTCATTTGTTTTCTTTTCGGCGTAGTCCCTTTTTTAATCTGGGGTCGCCACAGCGTAATGAACCGCCAATTTATCCAGCATATGTTTTACACAGCGGATGCTCTTCCAGCTGCAACCCATCACTTGGATCCAAACACACTCATTCACACTCATACACTACGGACAGTTTAACTTACCCAATTTTCCTATAGCGCATGTGTTTGGACTGTAGTGGAAACTGGAGCACCCAGAGGAAATCCACACCAACACGGGGAGAACATGCAAACTCCACACAGAAATGCCAACTGACCCAGCCAAGGCTCAAACCAGTGACCTTCTTGCTGTGAGGGGATTGTGCTACCCATTGTGCCACCGTGCTGCCCCTGTAGTAAATTTAATTAATCATTTTTTGTTTTCAATGTGACTGGCGCTCCACACAAAACTAATGAAGCAAACAAAGTCAAACTATGTCTTACGAAAGGTTACAGTGGGTTTAATACGGTGGCTGAGAGTGCTGCAGTTTAAGAAAATGTGAAAAGGTGTTGCAACTTCTCACAATGCAAACACTTTTTTAAAAACACACTGCGCTTTCTCACAACACAAACAAAATCAGGAACTCGCAAATTCTCACAACACTTTCAAATAACTCGAAACACAACGGAAACGCTTCAAAGGGACCCTGAAATGCGACGGACCCGGCTATTTAGGTTAAGATTATTTAGGCTAATACAATACAAAAGACAAGGAAATCAGGATTATATTTTAGAAAATGACCAGCTAAAACCAACTTGACCAGCCTGGTTTTGGCTGGGCTGGGCTGGGCTGGGCTCCCAGTCTGGCAAGGCTGGTCATGCTGGTTTTAGATGGTAATGTCCCAGCCTGACCAGCTAAGACCAGGCTGAAAATGGCTGGAAACCAGCCTGGAAATGGTCAAAACCCCTCCAAAACCATGCTGATTGACCAATTAAAACCAGCCAACCATCCTAGACTGGTTTAAGCTGGATTTTTCAGCAGGGGTTTCATATGAATTCTCAAACACAGCTGACAGAAAACAAAGCTAAGTAAATAAATAAATAAATTACATTAAAGCAAAATGTTACGTTTAAAGCTAAATAAATGTTCCAGTAAGAGTTTTACAGTTATTATATGAAGTTACACATAAATATGTGGTTTATTTACACAAATACTGCAATAATAATGGGGAAGGGTGTATTTATTTGTAAAGAAAATGTACGTCATGACCCTGAAAAACTCATTTTATGCAGAATATTTTACACTTCTCTAAATAAAAAAATAAAAAAAAAACAATGCTCCTAGATCAGAAGAGATTAATTTGAGGAGATTCATCTTCTGACACAATCCAAACATCATCATCCGCTTGACCTCTGATCCACAGATTTCCAAAGACAATTTCCTAAGTTTTGTTCTTGATTCCACTGTAGATTAAGATGCGTATCGGCACAGACGGGACACAACCGAAGAACCTTGAGAAGCAATATTCCAGTCAGATTAAGATGGATCAAAGAATAGAAAAATGAAAGGGAATATTAATCTGCTCTAAACACTTTCTGAATCCATATTCATGTCTCAGTACAGTACATTCTGTCATCATCATCATCATCATCTTCAACTCCCACATGACAAACTACTATAGTCATGTATATAGTAAACACTACAGCGTTTCTGAACCATACAAAAGTGTATAGTACTGTATATATTATAGTATTTACAAAGCTTTATTAATAAATGCTCCAGCATACTGTAGAATAAACTGATCAGCTGTACTAAATACTGTAGTATACTTTAGTTTTACTACAGTAAACTGAGGTGTATTGTAGTATAATAAACCCTGTAAAAAATACATAATGATTTCAGTGTATAATGCTACAGTTATGTTGCTATAGCAACTATAGAATCACCACAGTAGATTAAATAAATATTGGGTAACTTCCTTGTAGTATATATTACTATAGTTGCTGTGTTACCATAGCAACTGTAGAATTAATGCAACAGATTCATTTTATATTGGGTCATTTGGTTACAGTATAGTACTATAGTCGTTATGTAACCATAGCAACAATAGAATCGCCACAACAAATTATTTATTGGGTAATTTGTGTATAGTATATATTACTATAGTTGCGGTGTTACCATGGCAACTATATAATCAACACAACAGACTAATTCCATATTAGGTCATTTCCTTATGGTATATTTTACTATAGTTGCTGTTACCATGGCAACCATAGAATCACCACAACAGATTAAATAAATATTGGGTAATTTCCTTGTAGTATATATTACTATAGTTTCTGTGTTACCATAGCAACTGTAGAATTAATGCAACAGATTAATTTTATATTGAGTCATTTGGTTACAGTATAGTACTATAGTCGTTATGTAACCATAGCAACTATAGAATCACCACAACAAATTATTTATTGGGTAATTTGTGTATAGTATATATTACTATAGTTGCGGTGTTACCATGGCAACTATATAATCACCACAACAGACTAATTCCATATTAGGTCATTTCCTTATGGTATATTTTACTATAGTTGCTGTTACCATGGCAACCATAGAATCACCACAACAGATTAAATAAATTTTGTATTGTTTGTTTATATTGCTGTAGTTGTTGTGTCACCATAGCAACCATAGAATCACCACAACAGATTAAATAAATTTTGTATTGTTTGTTTATATTGCTGTAGTTGTGGTGTCACCATAGCAACCGTAGAATCACCACAACAGATGAGTTCAATATTGGGTCATTGCTTTATACTATATATTACTATACTTGCTGTGTTACTATAGCAACTATAGAATTACCAAGACATATTAATGCAATGACTTTACTATACTAAAGTGTAGTAAAAACCCTGTAGTATTTACTTTAAATTACAGTAATGTTTTTTCATGTGGGCTGGCATGCATCACGGCTCGAGCTTTACTTCGAGGCGACAGGCTGATCTGACGCCGGCAGTTTGTGGCTGTACGAGGGCCTTCCGGATGTCAGACGGGTCACGGGCTGTAATGGTGAGACATGTAACCCAGATCAGACATGCCCATTGGTCAGGTGCAGCGGCCCGTCATGTCGCCTCACGTCAGCTCGACTGTATAACAGCACACCAGCAGATAACGCTCATAAAGGCACATATGGAGATCTTCCCTTCGGCCACACATGAAGTGACCTGCCAAGCAGACCAGCGCTGTGACTTTGACTGCGGTTTCCTCTGGGCAACAACATTTGAGTCACCAGTGACCATCTCAAGGAGAAACAAGCAAACCGGGCTCATCAAACGTCCAGTCCCATCACTTTTGACCTGACCCATTTAATCAGGTACTCTAACTTTTCACTATAGGAACTACAAATGAAGAGTTCACATGCAAAAACAAAACATAAACCTTTTGTATATTACCGACAGATAAACTACACTGAAAATATCATTCATATACTCATTTTTTAGGGGAAGTGGTTGCAAACAATTCATATGAGCTGAATTAAAACAAATTAAATGTAGTAATGTTTAACTCAATTTGTTTGTTTAAATTCAGCCCATATTTATATATATATATAAATATATATATATATATATATATATATATATATATATATATATATATATATATATATATATATATATATATATATATAAATATGGGCTGAATTTAAACAAACAAATTGAGTTAAACATTACTACATTTAATTTTATTTAATTTTTTAACATTTAACATTTAATTTTATTTAATTTTTTAATAATTATATATATATATATATATATATATATATATATATATATATATATATATATATATATATATATATATATATATATATTTAAAGGAGATTTTGTTTATTTAAAAATAAATATATTCATGCAATGCACAATAAATGCAAACAATTTCATTTCTAAACCCTAAATTATGAAAAACTCGAGCAGTTGCATGAGCATTAGTGAAATACCTGTGTGTTGTGTGTCGTCCGCGCAGTCCTCAGTCTGTGGATTTTGTTGATCTTAATGTTTTTCTGTTTTCTTGTTTTTGTCCTTTGCTGCTCATCCATTCTCATCCCAATGACTTTTGTTCAGCACAGAACACTAGCATTCGACTTACTGAACACTGCAGTGTATACTACAGATGATTTGCAAAAAATAGCAAGCAGGAAAACAGCAGGTCAAACTTTTGGAGAGCAGCATGTTGCATGCAAGGTCACATGACCTGACTACACAAGTCACATGATCTCAAGTTGCATGTTCAAAGCAGACAGTCATTTTTAAATTGATCATTAAACAAACTAAATCAAACAAATGCATAATTCATTAAGAATTCAATCTCATTTTAAAAATTAATAATCATTTAAAATTATTCTAAATTTAAAATAAAATGTTTTCATTTTTTTATTATTATTATTATTATTATTACTATTATTATTATTTTTAACACATATCCAGTTTATATTCATGTCTACACAATAAAATGCCAATTTTTAAACTTCAGCAGTAACTTCAGAGTAAAGAAATTAATATTTTGTGGAATACGTCTGACATTGTCTCAAACAATGACAACATTTGTTATTCTGAGAAACTATATATTTATTTAGAAATAAATAAACAACTCTGGATAAAACAAATCATAACATTTTACTCAAACCCGTTTTAAACACACATAACAACAAATGCTCCAATTTAAAGTACTCTGCAAATACTGCAGCATATATTTAAATATATTAATAAATGAACATTCATGAAAGATTAAATGATATTTATTAAATAAAAAAAAATTAAATTATTCCAAATTTAACATAAAAATCTTTTTATTTGAATGATTTTATTTGTATTTTTATTTGCTGTTGGTTTGTTTGTCATAGGAAAAAATCCAAAATGTTTCAGAGATGATTATAATTATGTTCAGACAATAAAATGCCAGTCAGTTCATTCCGCTGTGGTGACCCCTGATAAATCAGTGCCTAAGCCAAAGAAAAATTAACAAATTAATAAATAAAATGCCAATGTGTTAACTTAAAGAAATCCATATTTTATGGAATAAGTCTGATTTTCAGTCACAAATTTCACAAATGTCATTCTGAGAAACTATACATTACTTACACATAAATTAAAATGCTCCAAACTAAAGTACTCTGCAAATGTTATATCAATACAATAAAGGATTAAATTATATTTTATAAATTAAAATTATAATTAAAATTATTTTTTTAAATGATTTTTTGTGTGTGTTTGTTTGTTTGGCATAAAAAGTCAAAAACATTTCAGAGATGTTTATATTTATGTTTAGACAATAACATGCCAGTGTGTTAACTTCAGTAGAGTAAAGCAATCCATATTTTAAGTATGATATTCAACCACAACAAATTAAAACAATTGTTATTCCAAAAAACTACAACTTTCTTCTAAAATAGACTCCTTTATACTGGATAAAATAAATATTACCATTTTTCTCACACCCATACCTAAACCCATACCTAAAAAAACAAAACATACCTAATTTAAAATACTCCAAACTAAAGTACTCTGCAGCAAATGTTACAGCATATATTTAAACATATCAATAAATGAAAATTAATGAAGTATTAAATTATATTTTGTAAATTAAATTAATAAATTAAAATTATTCCAAATTTAACCTAAAAATGTTTTTATTTAAATGATTTTATTTGTATTTTTATTTATTGTTTGTTTGTTTGTTTGTTTAGATAAAAGGCCAAAGCATTTCGGAGATGTTTATATTTATGTTTAGATAAAAAAATGTGAGTGTGTTAACTTCGGAAGAGTAAAGCAATCCATATTTTAAGTATGATATTCAACCACAACAAATTAAATCATTTGTTATTCCAAAAAAACTACAACTTTCTTCTAAAATAAACTCCTTTATACCTGATAAAATAAATATTACCATTTTACTCACACCCATACCTAAAAAAACTAAACATACCTAATTTAAAATACTCCAAACTAAAGTACGCTGCAAATGTTACAGCATATATTTAAATATATATATAAAAAAATGAACATTCATACTGGGTTAAATGGTATTTAGCCAATTAAAATAATAAATTTAAATTATTCCAAATTTAAAGTAAAAATGTTCTCATTTAAATGATTTTATTTGTATTTTTGTGTATTGTTGGTTTGTTTGGCATAGATAAAAGGCCAAAGCGTTTCAGAGAGGATTATATTTATGTTCAGACAATAAAATGCCAATGTGTTAACTGGAACAATTCATTCATTCATTTTCTTTTTCGGCTTAGTCCCTTTATTAATCTGGGATCGCCACAGTAGAATAAACCGCCAACTTATCCAGCACAAGTTTTATGCAGCGGATGCCCATCCAGCTGTAACCCATCACTGGAAAACATCCATACACACTCATTCACACACATACAGTGTGGACAATTTAGCTTACACAATTCCCCTATAGCGCATGTGTTTGGACTGTGGGGGAAAACAGTGGACCCGGAGGAGACCCACGCCAACACAAGGAGAACATGCAAACTCCCACAGAAACGCCAACTGACCCAGCTGGGACTCGAATCTTTTTGCTGAGAGGCGATCGTGCTAACCAAGGAGCCACCGTGCTGCCTAAATATATCATATAACATAATTAAATGCCAATGTTTTAACTTGTAGAGAAATGAAAATATTTGCTGTTCTGAGAATCTAAAACTTTCTTAAAAAATGAATAATTAAATATATATATATATATATATATATATATATATATATATATATATATATATATATATATATATATATATATATATATATATATATATATATATATATATGTTTTTTTTTTTTTTTACTGATGATTACTGGATAAAACAAATATTAACATTTTACCTAAAAACTTATACCTAAAATAACTAAACATACCTAAGTTAAAATGCTCCAAATTAAAGTACTCTGCGAATGTCATAACATATATTTAATTATATAAATAAACGAGTTTAAATGTGTGAAATCTGAGCAGCCCCTCACCCACATTTCCCATAATTCCATCCCAGCCAATCACATTCCATCCTTCAAGCTCAGCAGCCAATCAGAAGCCTCCCCAGGCGTGGATTCCTCTCAGGATTGGTGTTTCGTCAGCTCCTGAAGGAGACGGGTTGTTTTTGTGAGGGTTTTGGTCTCTGAGAGTTCTCGTGGGCTCTAGACTCTGCTTTTAATGAAGTAAAAACAACTCCCACACAAGTTCGCGAGTGTTTCAGAGCAAATTCTGAGATGATTACAAGTGAGCGAGCCGAGGGTGGTCTCTGACTCCTGAGGAAAACCAATGTTTTTTTTCCATCCCGTTTATTTCTTTATTTATTTTTCACACACCAATTCTGCAGTTTTAATCACCCTGGCTTCTTTCATAATCGATACGCGGCTCCTCGCCAAATCACAGTTTGCACTGAAATGAAATAATTAAAGGAGTCGAGCGCAAACAAACACTTCCACAAGAAATGGCCGAAGGCTGAGAAACGACGGTGGATCTGAAAACATCCCATTTCACAGGTCTTCAAAGCCGTACAGGAGACGGTGAGGAAAAAAAAGAAAGCCAACATTTGAAGTCCAGCACACCGGGAGGTAAACGCCACATCCGTCTCTTTAACATATCACGAATCATTTCCACTGATTGCTGCCATTCCTAAAGAAGAAAGTCAGATCAAATAGATTGGGATTGGTGCACAGAGCGATGTGTTGCTCTCAGGTCGTTCATGTATTTGCAGGATAATTACTAGGCGAAATTTCAGCCTAAAAAAAATGACATGCAAATGAAGCGCGCATAAAATTAGGCCTGTGAATGAGTGAGTAATTGAACCTTTTCTTTTTTGTGCGTGGAGGACGTTTGCCACTTTCTCAAAGCCTTTCCGCCGTTTCCCGCATAATGGACGGGGGTTTGAATCGGGTTGGCCCTCGCCTCTTTGATCTGGTATTAAAGGATAAAGGAAAGTTGAATTTTTCTAGATTAAGGTTTCAAAGCAACAAAGTGGCCGGGACCTTCTTCTGCACCTCTTTTATTTCAATTGAGAGAGTCAAGAGTCTCTCTGCCTCTCAAGAGCCGAACTTCATAACCGATCGGTATTAAAATAAAGAAGAAGAGGAGGAAATCTCTCCAAAGAGCCTGGAGGGTAATTATGAGAGGGCTAATGAACTGAAAGACTCACTGGCGGTGTCAGTTTCTGTTTCACACCAGTGACAGAGACGTGCGGAGGTTTGTTTCTGGATGAGTCCAAGAGCGAACGCTGACCGGAGTTTCACATCAGTGTACACAGAGCAAACGCTGAGCAAAAATGCTGGTATTTATAGATGTGTGTGTGTGTGTGTGTGTGTGTGTGCGTGTGCGTGTGCGTGTGTGTGTGTGTGTGTGTGTGTGTGTGTGTGCATTCACATACTTTACCATTTCTGATTTTCTCCAAATGCATCTTTCTGACTTAATAAAAAGAGTCTCGGAGAAGGATTGGTGATGTTTATTTAGTTTTTTTTTTTTTTTTATGTCACAGGATGGAATTTCGCCTAGCAATTATTAGACCTTCTCAATTTTTAACACACAGAGACTCTTATCATCTCTCAAAAAGATGCATCTGGAGTATGGAGGAGCAGGAGTGCCGGCTAGAAAATAAAATGAAGAATCGAATTATCAATTTAATAATTTAAGAATTAAAATGTGCATAAATAAATCACAGTTTAAATGCACAATTAATGCATTAAATGTGTTATTTAGATTGTGATTTTAATAAAGCATTAAAACAATGCATTTACAAATTATTTTTAAATGTGCAAATAAATAAAACATTTTATAACATATTTATTTAATTCATGTCTAAAATTAAATGATTAATCAAACAATGAAAAAGTCTATTTGATTCTTCATTTTATTTCTGGTATGGAGGTATGTATTTTTGCCGTTTTTGTTCTTGCGAATCCGTGAGAGGCCGCTGTGCACGCTTTTTGGCATCTCGAACATCTCTCGCGAGCACTTGCTCTGTTCCCACATAAACCTGCCAGAGGCCACTGTCGAACGATCTTCCGTCTGTCTGTCTGTCTGTCTGTATGTCTATCTGAATGACAGAATGATTGACTGTGCGACCGGCCAATCAGCTGACCCACCCTCCTCCTTGCCTAAACCCAACCAACTACGATTTACAAAAGCCGTCCAAAAAAAGAAAAGCCCTCGTCTGATTTTTACCATGTTTTGGATTTTTACCACATTCTCACCCTGTTATGATTTTTTTTTTATTTAATTTTTATCACCTTTATTTTTTGGATTTGTTTATATTTTCCTACCTGATTTCTGGAACCGCTTTTCCCCGGACTCGAACCTGGTCGTCGTGGTCAGCTCCTCTCTGTGCCTTGAGTCCGCCGACGTACACGACGAGCTAACCGGACAAACTAGTTGCAGCGGGAAACCCCTCCACACGGAGGTGAGCGGCCGGTCGGCAAGCGCCGAAAGGAACGGCATCACACCACCTCATAGCAAAAAAAATTGTATGCAGCCATACGTACCTCCGGCTACATACTTTGCGGACTCCAGAAACATCCACGGGACTACGTTTTCAGAATGAGCCTGGGTTGAATAATTTTGTCCTTAAAATGGTGTTTAAAAAATTCACAACTCATTTTATTCTAGCCGAAATAAAACAAATAAGACTTTCTCCAGAAGAATAAATATTATCAGACATACTGTGAACATTTCCTTGCTCTGTTAAACATCATTTGGGAAATAATTAAAAAAGACAACAAATTCAAAGGGGGGCGAATAATTCTGACATCAACTGTATACAGCAATGAATGCAAAATATTGCAAAGCAAGCGTAAAATGATGGTGATTTAATGACCTTTTCTTATGATTAATGGTGTCCAAGAATTAAAACTAAACAGTCAAACATGATCTCTCAATAAAAACAACACAAGAGCTATAAACAGTGTATTCGGGCCTTTTGCACAGAGTGATGGATGAAACTAATGTACTCACAAATTGTTTTTCTCTCCCCCTCGCTTTTTCTTTTCCTCGGATCCTTTATTTTTTATGCGATATTAAGACATGTAATTAACACAAAGAGCATTAAAGGGGCTCTTAACTATAATTTGCGGTTCATGAACTGTTTTTAAAAATTACACTTAATATAATTAACTTCTGTCATTAGGCCTAATCCCCAACGGCTGTGTGTGAATGCTTGCCTTAAAAAATTACATATAGAAGGAAAGATGAAAAAAAGCCACAGGTTTTCCTCTCCCTGAAACAGGTCTTTGCATTTTGAGTCCAGAATGTGCAATTATCCTAGAGCGGGGGGCAACGGTGGTGATGCTATTATAAACAGCCTGCTCATAACACACATGTGTATATGCCAATCCTGTGAGTAAACTGCCAGCAGTGCCTATAAACGCTGAACAAGTGAAAGAGTAAGTATGAGGACGTTAAGTCTAAATGAATGGCTGTTAAACTGCTGTATATTCATCCTGGCAGACAGCTGTGGAGTCACATCAGTGCATCATCTGCTGTGCTGCGGTGTGGTGTGTGCATCAGGGCTCTGTCCTGGGTCAAGGTGAGTTCCACTGTTCTGGCTGTTTGGCCAGGCCGGATCTAATTTATTTTTATTTATTTTATTTTATTTTATTTTTTATTATCATTTTATGCTTTTCTTTTTTCTTTGTTTATTTCATTTACATTTACATTTGAGTAAGGCATTTATTTTTGATTAATTCCTGAGCAAATCTCTAATGTCACCTATATACTGCCTGACAAATGACTTGTCGTTGATCTCAGTTATATGATCAGCAAATAATACCTGGACTTCTAGTTGATGATGTGTAAAGATGCAGAAGGTGGATTTCTCTGCTGGATCATCTGCTGATCTGCATCAATCATCACCAATACTGCAGAAGACCAACTGGAACCAGCATGGACCAAGATTCTCACAGAAATCAGTCAAGTTTGGTGAAGGAGAAATCATGGTTTGGGGTTCATTCAGTATGGGGGGCGTGCGAGAGATCTGCAACATCACCAGCCTGAGATATCAAGACATTAGTGCAGCCCATTACATTACAAACCACAGGAGAGGGACAATTCTCCAGCAGGATAGCGCTCCTCATCCTTCAGCCTCCACATCAAAGCTCCTGAAAGCAATGAAGGTCAAGCAGCTCCAGGATTGGCCCGCCCAGTCTCTAGACATGAACATTATTAAGCATGTATGTGGTAAGATAAAGGAGGTGTTGAAGATGAACATAGAGACTCTTGATGAACTCTGGGAGTCCTGCTGAAGGCTTTCTTCTTCATTCCAGATGACTTTATTAATCAGTGATGTGAGTCATGTCAGAGATGTATGGATGCAGTCCTCCAAGCTCATGATGGAGTCAGACACAATATTCATTCTGTCTCCACTGCAGCAGGACTTTATATTCTATACTGGACATTATTTCTGTTCAGTGATGACACTTTAGTCTGAGCAGAGTCAGACCGCACTGTCCTCATCAAATCATTAATAATCAAGACATGATCAGATTTTATTGAGCTCAAATAAGCAAAAAAAATATATATATACCTTCATACAGGTTTTACATATACTTGTGGTGGTAGCCGGATTGAAACACACCATTTACCCAAATCATATAAATAGTTAACTATAAGCAACAAACAAAACAAAACAAAAAAGACTGTTGAAATAAAAAAAGTAATTATTTTAAGCTATTCAGGAGCCATGTGCACCCACTGACAGGTACAAGTTCAAAGCAAACTTGAATGCCAAAACATTTTAGATATGTATATAAAATAATAATATAAATGAAATAGATTAACATCATACAATTAATAAAATACTCAACAAATGAGAAATAAATGACCAAAATTTAAATAAAAACAGACAATATCTCTAAAAAAATTATCACAATTGCAAGATTAAAATGAGTTGATTTTTTTTAAATAAAGCAAATGTGTTGTCAAGTTATTATTTGTTGTTCCTAAAACTTGTGTATATATATATATATATATATATATATATATATATATATATATATATATATATATATATATATATATATATATATATATATATATATATACAGTTGAAGTCAGAATTATTCGCCCACCTTTGAATTTTTTTTTCTCTTTTTTAAATATTTCCCAAAAAATGTTAAACAGAGCAAGGAAATTTTCACAGTGTGTCTGATAATATTTTTTCAGCTGGAAAAATTATAATTTGTTTTAATTTGGCTACAATAAAAGCAGTTTTTAATTTTTTAAAAGCCTTTTTAAGGACAGAATAATTTGCCTTTTTAATCTATTTTTTCCCGATAGTCCAACACAATCTCACGGCAATTCGTAACTTTTTCATTTAGTGGCTAATTCGTACAAATTCGTACGATCTAATTCGTACATTTTAGTACGATTTGCGTATCCCCCAATGACGGTTGGGTTTATGGGTGGGGTTAGGTGCCACGCCTCCTTTTTAAATTCGTACATTTTCTTACGACTGAACTCGTACGAATTCGTACGAATTAGCCACTAAACTGCCAAAACATAAAATACTTACGTTTTCTCGTGAGATCAGGCTGAATAGTCTACAGAACAAACCATCATTATGCAATGACATGCCTAATTACCCTAACTTGCTGAATTAACTTAATTAACCTAGTGAAGCCTTTAATTGTCACTTTAAGCTGTATAGAAGTGTCTTGAAGAATATCTAGTCAAATATTATTTACTGTCATCATGGCAAAGATAAAATAAATCAGTTATTAGAGATGAGTTATTAACACTATTATGATTAGAAATGTGTTGAAAAAAAATCTGCTCTCTGTTAAACATAAATTGGGGAAAAAAGAAACAAGGGGGTTAGAAATTCTGACTTCAACTGTATATATATATATACACACACCCCTTTTTTTACTCATTTTCGAATATCATGTAATTATATTGTGTCCCAATTCTTTTTACAGACCAAATCTGATTGCAAGAGCAAACTTGTTGTATTTTCTTAATGACATGCACAGATGAATTGTTCACCACAGAACTAGCAACGTGACTAACAAAATCAATACGGTTAGTTTTGATTTGATGTGTACTTGAAGTCAAAAATGCTGACTGCTAACAGTGTCATGTTTATCCTGACAGACACATGACTGTATCAGCTGCAGTGGTACACGATGTACATCAGGGCTCTGTCCTGGGCCCGAGTGAATGTTCCCTGCTTTGACTGTTTGTCAGTGTATATGAACAGACTCTGAATGGGAGGAGGATCTGTGTCAGGATAACTGACCGCTAATCTAAACAGATATGATTATAACCCCTGCGACAGGCCACAACGCCAGCACAATTCTGGAGACGCGTAATGAAGGATGTTCCTGGTGCCCAGCTGAGACCCTGCAGACAGAGCCCTGATCAGGCATCTAATCAGCACTCAGCTGCACACACACACACACACACAACCTGCTGCCTGCCGCTCAAATCTGTATTTCTGCATATCAAAGGCTCCATAAAATGTGCTGGCAAAACCTATAATTACCTTTCTCCTCTTTTAAACGAAGAGCCCAAATAGGCTGTAACTGTAGGTATGTGTGTATGTGTGTGTGTGTGTGTGTGTGTGTGTGTGTGTGTGTGTGTGTGTGTGTGTGTGTGTGTGTGTGTGTGTGTGTGTGTGTGTGTGTGTGTGTGTATGTGTGTGTGTGTGAATGTGTGTGAAAAGGCAGATGTGAATGTGTATTTTGTTGTGTTCAGCAATAAGTAAAAGGTTAAAAGGTTACCAATAATAATATTAAAAATAAGTAGAGGGGGTCGTGAGGTATAATAAATATTAATATTATGGTAATGATACATTCTTAACAAATGCTGGGTTGTTGTTACCTAATGTTGGTTTACATACGGACAAATCTTGAATTGGGTTAATAATTCAAATTAAATGTAAATTCAACCATTTACCCAAAATTTAGGTTTGTCCATATTTGACCCAACATTGGGTTATGACAACCCAGCATTTTTTAAGAATGTAATAACTATATTGTAATAATATGATAACTAAACTGTAATGATAATAATGATAATAATAATAATGATAATAATAACTATAATAATAATAATAGTAATAGTAATAATAATAATAACTATAATAATAATAATAATAATAATAATAATAACTATAATAATAATAATAATAATAATAGTAATAATAATAATAATAATAATAGTAATAGTAATAATAATAATAACTATAATACTACTACTAATAATAATAATAATAACTATAATAATAATAATAATAATAATAATAATAATAATAATAATAGTAATAGTAATAATAATAACTATAATAATAATAATAATAAAAATAATAATAGTAATAATATTAATAACTATACTACTACTACTACTACTAATAATAATAATAATAATAATAATAATAATAATAACTATAATAATAACAACTATAATAATAATAATAATAATAATAATAATAATAATAATAATAACTATAATAATAATAACTATAATAATAATAATATAATAATAATAATAATAATAATAATTTAATATTATTATTATTTTTATTATTAATTAATTTCATTTAGCTTAGTCCTTTATTTATCAGGGGTCGCAACAGTGGAATGAATCGCCAACTATTCCAGCATATGTTTTACGCAACCGATACCCTTACAGCTGCAACCCATCACTGGTAAACATCCATACACTCATTCACACACACACACTCATACACTACGGCTAATTTAGTTCACCAATTCCCCTATAGTGCATGTGTTTGGACTGTAGGGAACCGGATCACCCGGAGGAAACCCACGCCAACACGGGGAGAACATGCAAACTCCACACAGAAATGCTAACTGACCCAGCCAGGACTCAAACCAGCAACCTTCTTGCTGTGAGGCCACAGTACTAACCGCTGAGCCACCGTGTCACCCTTTATTATTATTAAACAACAGATGTTTTGCCTCTCGCTGCTCATCTGTCTGACTCTACGACATTGAACACTTTCTTTTTGTGAGTGCCAGACCCTACACACACACACACACACACACACAAACACACACACACACACACACACAGACAAACAGGGGCAGCATATGGGAGATATGAATAATTGAGTAAGGTCAAAAGTGTGTCCAGCAAAACTTGAGGTGTAATCCAAAATTTCTGACACAAAAAAAATCTTGTACAATTATATTAATAACATTCTGACTATGTGTAGTGGAAAATATAAGTATTATACTCTCACCGGCCACTTTATTAGGTACACCTGTACTATAGTTTGTTAACGCAAATTTCTAATCAGCCAATCACATGGCAGCAGCTCAATTCATTTAGGCATGTAGACATGGTCAAGACGATCTGCTGCAGTTCAAAGTGAGCGTCACAATAGGGAAGAAAGGGGATTTTGAACTTGGCATGGTTGTTGCTGCCAGACGGGCTGCTCTGAGTATTTCAGAAACTGCTGATCTACTGCGATTTTCATGCACAACTATCTCTAGGGTTTACAGAGAATGCTCCGACAAAGAGGAAATATCCAGTGAGCGGCAGTTCTGTGGGCACAAATGCCTTGTTGATGTTAGAGGTCAGAGGAGAATGGCCAGACTGGTTCCAGCTGATAGAAAGGCAACAGTAACTCAAATAAGCACTCGCTACAACCGAGCTCTGCAGAAGAGCATCTCTGAACACACAACACGGCCAACCTTGAGGCGGATGGGCTACAGCAGCAGAAGAGCACACCGGGTGCCGCTCCTGTCAGCTAAGAACAGGAAACTGAGGCTACAATTCACACAGACTCACCAAAACTGGACAATAGAAGATTGGAGAAACGTTGCTGCTCTGATGAGTCTCCATTTCTGCTGACACATTCGGATGCTCGGGGCAGAATTTGGCCTCAACAACATGAAAGCATGGATCATCCTGCCTTGTATCAGCGGTTCAGGCTGGTGGTGGTGGTGGTGTAATGGTGTGGGGAGATTTTCTTTGGGTCCATTAGTACCAATTGAGCATCAACGCCACAGCCTACCTGAGTATTGCTGCTGACCATGTCCATCCCTTTATGAGCACAGTGTCTCCATCTTCTGATGGCTACTTCCAGCAAGATAACGCAGCATGTCATAAAGCTCAATCACCTCAGACTGCTGAACATGACGACGAGTTCACTGTACTCAAATGGCCTCCACAGTCACCAGAGCTCAATCCAATAGAGCAGCTTTGGGATGTGGTGGAACGGGAGATTGGCATCATGGATGTGCAGCCGACAAATCTGCAGCAACTGTGTGATGCTATCATGACAATATGAAGCAAAATCTCTGAGCAATATTTCCAGTAGCTTGTTGAATCTGTTCCATGAAGGATTAAGGCAGATCTGAAGGCAAAAGGGGTCCAACCCAGTACAGGTAACATTACAGTATTTTTATTTATTATTATAAATGGCCGATTATAACAAAATAAATATAGGAAATATGTAAAACACCACACACAAAAACTAATTTAATATTTATAAATGAGTGTTAATTAAAAACACTAAACTATCAGTGTGTGCATTTTTGACATTTTATTGCTGGCTAAAGGTTAAAGGTCATGGTGATTTGCGTGTGACATCAAACTCTGCATGGTTCAATTGTCAACAAAAAACAGAGACTGATATTACACCGACTGCTCAAATGATGAATTATTAAAGCATAATGAATTATTGAACTATAATGACAAATGACAATTACACTAGAAACTCTGAAGCTGCCAAATCTGTCACAGTGAACTATAACCAGAGGCATAAAAACTCCCTTTTCATACTAATTATATACAGAGTAAGTGTACTGTATGGGGAAACCAGGGCTTGCTAATTCACAAATCTAGCTTATAATTCTATTTTTAACTAGATAGATTTGAATATATGTGAATTATCTTGCAAAATATGGCAAATGTGCATTCAATTGGGTCAATATCACACTTGGAGTCAATTTTAGCATCTTCAAATGTTATAGTTTAACCTTTTTTCATTCTGTATAATTTTAATAAGCAATAATTTTGCACTTTTTTTAACTTCATTTCAGTCAAGATTTTAGTGTTTGAAGCTGATTTTCAAACATAAATCAACTCTGAAAAATATTTACTAGCCCAAATATTGATAAAAAGAAAATATCCCAGTACTTCTGGTACATTTTTAGACTATTTAAAAATATATTATTATTATTATTATTATTATTATTATTATTATTATTGTTGTTGTTATTGTTGTTGTTGTTGTTTTTGTTATTATTATTATTATTATTATTATTATTATTATTATTATTATTATTATTATTATTATTGTTGTTGTTTTAGTTATTGTTGTTGTTATTATTATTATTAATATTGTTGTTATTGTTATTATTATTATTATTGTTGTTGTTTTTGTTATTATTATTTTTATTAGTAGTAGTAGTATTATTAATATTATTATCATCAATTTAGCCTACCCAATTCACCTGTACCACATGTCTTTGGACTGTGGGGGAAACTGGAGCACCCAGAGGAAACCTACGCGAAGGCAGGGAGAACATGCAAACTCCACACAGAAACACCAACTGAGCCGAGGTTCGAACCAGCGACCCAGCGACCTTCTTGCTGTGAGGCAACAGCACTACCTACTGCGCTTGTTAATTTAAATAATTTATTAATCGTTTGCTTACGCATTTTGAATGATCTTTAAAAACCAGCAACTTTTCTTAAATAACTAGTTTGTAAATGATTCAGTAATTAGTCATGAAAAAATAATCATTAACAAAGTATGAAATTACAATTATTAAGCACATTATAAGTGTGCTTATAAGTCAAGAATGAAGCATTTACATCTGCAGTTATAAACGGCTTACTAACGTTTATTAATGTAGAGTTAATGCTTAACAGATAATGAATTCACTGTTTGTTAATGCTTAACAAATGATTCATATTTAGTAGTTATAAAGTGTTACCAATTTTATTTTATTTTCAGCCAAGATTTTAGTATTTTTCAGACTATTTTATATATATAAAAAAAATGATTAAATAATAATAATAAAATAATAATACCAACAGCTTAAAATCTGATTTAAAATCATTATCTTTGCTTATATATTTATATATTACAGCTCAATTATTAGCTCTGGTGAATAAAGCTGAGAAACTGAAGAGATAAAAGTGATTCAGAATCTTCAGGAGAATTTTTATTCCTTTTTTGTCATTTGCAAAGTCAATTGATCAGGTGAGGTCAGGAGAGAGAGGTGTGTGTGTGTGTGTGTGTGTGCGCGCGCATGTGTTTGATCTGCTCTTTTATATGCATATGCTGTATAAGCGAGCGCTCAACACACTTTAAGCTCTCTCGCTCTTTTCTTTGGGTCTGTTTCTTCTCCTTTGTTCGACAGGTTCTCAGCTCTTTATTTGAAGAGTTCATTGAAAAGCGCCTCTGAAGTTGCAGGAATATCTAATGACGGAGGCCGAGAAACACCTTTGAAAGGTGCATTTCATAAAGACAAAGATGATAATGGCGTCCTCTATAACAAAAACACACACGAATATATGACAGTTCTTCAGTCCATTCACACACACATGTTCTTGAAGACAACTTTAATTTGGCTACTTTTATTTGAGCATGGGCATTTCCGAGAGACGTTACAAATAAAAAGTAGAATACAGAGCTGTCAAAGGTATCGACTTTGGTACTGATAGATATTTTAAAAACATCCATTTACCACTGATATTTGAGCACTGTTGAGTGTGTTCTTAAAGGGACAGTTCACCTCAAAATGACATTTCTATCATCATTTACTGACTCTTACGAGTTTCATTCTTCTATTGAAAACTCATTTACTCATTTAACTTCAGCTTAGTCCCTTTATTCATCAGTGGAATTAACCACCAACTATTCCAGCAAGTTTTACACAGCGGATGCCCTTCCAGCTGCAACCCAGTGCTGGGAAACACCCATACACTCTCATTCACCCACACACACACACACTACGAACAATTCAGTTCATCAATTCCCCTATAGCGCATGTGTTTGGACTCATGGGGGAAACCGGAGCACCCGGAGGAAACCCACGCCAACACGGAGAGAACATTCAAACTCCACATTGAAATGCCAACTGACCCAGCCGGGACTCAAACCAGCGACCTGCTTACCACTGAGCTACCGTGCAGCCCTCTAAGGAAAACTAGATGGGATGTTATTAATTCATTCATTTTCTTTTCGGCTTAGTCCCTTTATTAATCTGGGGTTGCCACAGTGGAATGAACCGCCAACTTATCCAGCATGTTTTACACAGCAGATGCCCTTCCAGCCGCAATCCATCACGAGATATTATTTATATTATAGTAGATATTAATATATCAATTAAAAATGATAACTCTCTCTCGCTCTTTTCTTTGGGTCTGTTTCTTCTCCTTTGTTCGACAGGTTCTCAGCTCTTCATGTGAAGAGTTCATTGAAAAGCGGCTTTGAAGTTGTAGAAATATCTAATGACGGAGGCCGAGAAACACCTTTAGAAGGTGAATTTCATGAAGAAAATGATGATAAGCATCCTCTAAACAGTGGTGGATTTAGGCATGGGCAGTATGGGCGATCGCCCAGCGCGGCATCTTGCTAGGGGCGGCATGGGGAGATGGTGCAAAAATAGTGCCCCGGTAAAAGCTTTAAGATGAGATTTACTTTATGCAAGTGTATTAATTTAGAGTGGTAATCTCAGAATACAAATGTTAGGACACATTTGGCATCTATTGCACAGGCAAGTTTGTTATTCCTTATGTGCAACCGAAACAACTCTGGTGAAAACAAATTGACACATGTGCACAGAAAGCCATACACGCGCTGCTCCTGATCCCGGTTGTTCACATGCAAGTCGACAAAACCACAGTCTATATCATATGATGATGATGTTACTTTGACTAAAGACGGCTTTGAAGCAGAAAGGAGGAATAATCAGTCAGGAAGGTAACTAAGACTTTATAACTTTAAATACCTGCCATGAGTCGGGTCTAAGACAACAGATAATTACAGCAATTATTATTATTCCATAGAACTGTCATTATTAATATTCAATCAAAAGTCTTTAAATATTACTCCAGTTGTGTCTTTACATGGTTTTTCAGTTTCATTTAGGATTTATTTCTGTTATTTATTTAGAATAATAATTATATAATAATAATAATAATAATAATAATAATAATAATGTTATTTTTTTAGAATAGTAATTGTTAATAACAACAACAACAATAACAATACTTTAGAATAATAATTGTACAATAATAATAATTAGTATGACAACAATATGAATAATAATAATAATAATAATAATAATGATAATAATAATAATAATCAATGTTGTCCATTTAGAATAATATTTGTACAATAATAATAATATAATATAATATAATATAATATAATATAATATAATATAATATAATATAATATAATATAATATAATAATAATAAAAATAATGATAATAATAATAATAATACTGTTGTTTATTTAGAATAATTGTGTAAAAACAATAATAATAATAAAAATAATAATGATAATATTATTAATAGTAATAATAATAATAATGTTATTCATTTAGAATAACACCTGTATAATAATAATAATTTTGATAATATTAATAATAATATTATTAATGATAACAATAACAATAACAATAATAATAATAATAATAATGATGATGATGATGATGATGATAATAATAATAATTACTACTAATAATAGTAATAATAATAATACTAATAATATTGATAAAAAATAATAATGATGATGATGATAATAATAATAATAACAATAATAACAATAATAATAATAATAATAATAATAATAATAATAATAATAATAATAATAATAATAATAATAATAAACAAATTGTTCTATTTATTGAAAACAAATAAATATTACAATGTATTTAAAATAATCCTTTTAAATGTATATATTTAAATTGAAAATATATATAAAATAAAAGTCAACCCCCTAGTGTGCTTATTTCTTGGGGGATGAAGAGGGGGTATGTTTGGGTTGGCTTCGCCCAGCGTAACATTTAAACTAAAACCTCCACTGCCTCTAATACAAAAACACACATGAATATATATTTCAATCCATTTACACACACGTTCTTGAAAACATCTTTAATTTGGCTACTTTTATTTGAGCATGGTCATTTCCAAGAGAAATTACAAATTAAAAAGTCCATAATACTCTTACAAAGACATTTCAGGAAAGATTGGTGTGTATGTGTGTGTGTGTGTATGTGTACGTGTGTTTCAGTCATGATATCATACATTGGATTTCAACTGTCCTTTACTCCACTTCAGGAAAATAACAATAAAATCAAATTAAAGAAACAGATGAGAGTGGATCTGTTCTTTGTTTTCAGCTGAAAATACAGTGTTCTCACAATATCGTATCAAAAGTTCCCCAATATTTAGATTTCTTTTGTGGAATTTCCAGTCGCTGGAAAATAAATGAACAGAATAAACGCACGAAAAACAAAACAAAACTTGCATTTTTCACAATTAATGTCTCAAAACACAATAAATGCTCTCATTTATCAACTCCAGGTTCCGTTTTTACTAAAATAGATCTATTTTATTGAAGAACTATAATACTGTACTGTACAGTATGAAATAAATAAAATCAGGAGGTACAAAAATGGGCCACATAAATAAGACGTCATTTTAAAACCTACAAAAACGAAAAAGGATGCGATTCTGCGGTTTGGTGTGGTAATACTGAGAACGGAATTGCACAAAAGGTCGTCGTAAACTAAAGAGCTGCTGCTGTGCGGACGGAGAGAACAAACGTGCAGAGCGTCCGATTGGCCGAGAGAAAGAGAGAGAAAGAGGAGAACTCCTCCGTATCTGAAGACGGTTGGCACTTTAGAAACGCACTGATTACGGCTTTGCATATAAGGCAACAACCTTCGTCCTCTCTCCAAACAGTCTCTTTAAACCAACGCAATACTGTTACGATCCTTCACGTGGATTAGGTGACGAGGCCTAAAAGAGTGTGTGGCGAACGCTTTAAATACTGATCCGCGGTTTTTTAAACACTGTATAAATATACATCAGCAAATAATTTCAGTACTCTCGTAGTGATTATAGAAGCAGAGTGCAATTTCTTTTTTCTTTTTTTGTACAAGTTACTAGTTTGTGCTATAAATACTATGGAACACATGATTTTTTTAAGGATGGTAGCACCACACATATTTTAGGCCTTAATACTGTACACATTTTTTTTTTTATAACTTCATTTAGTTTTTTTTTCTTCTTCCCCTTCTTCATTTTTGCATAATGCAGAATGTCCCGCAGAATAGAGCAGTCAAAGGTATCGACTTTGGTAATGATCGGTACAATCATCCATTTCCCACTGATATCTGAGCACTGTTGAGTGCATTCTTAAAGGGACAGTTCACCTCAAAACTAAAAAATTTAGCTTACCCAATTCCCCTATGGCGCATGTGTTTGAGGGGAGAACATGCAATCTCCACATTGAAACTGGCCCAGATGGGACTCGAACCAGCGACCTTCTTGCTGTGAGGCCACAGTGCTAACCACTGAGCTACCGTGCCGCCCTCTGTTGAAAACTAAATAAGATATTATTTGCAATATATTAGATATTAATAAATTAGATATTAAAAACCTGTAACCATTGACTTCCAAAGCACTTCTTTCCTACACTCTCAGAAATAAAGGTACGCGAGCTGTCATGGGGGTTTTCCTTTTCAGAGTACTTGAAGGGTCTATAATGGTATCTCAAAAGTATATATTAGTGCCTAAACATTTTAAGAGGAACACTTTTGTACTTTTTAGGTACTAATATGCACCCTTGAGGTATTAATATGGACCTTTTAGACCCACATTTGTACCTTTTGAAAAGGTACGACGGCAGTGACAGCTCTCTTACCTTTATTTCTGAGAGTGGACTGTGGAAGTCAGGTTTTCAGCTATCCTTCAATATCTTATATCTTACTCATAAAGGTTTATAACCACTTGGGGGTGAGTAAACAGTGAGTAAATGTGTATTTTTGCGTGAACTATCCCTTAAAACACAGCTCGTTGGTCATTGTGTTCAGGAGCTCAACAGAAATGTCTGTGATTGGCTGTGAAGAGCATCACTTTACCACTATGAGCAATTCGCAGATCGACTGATCAATGCGGCTTTGAATGGCTTCAGTGTTCTTACATCTGTGGCTGTGTCTCAATCAGTACCCTAGCCTAACCCTAGGTTGGTAGAAAATGTGCATGAATTCAGGCACTAGTAAGGGCACTGATGAGCTTGGTGCACTATACAATGGGACACACTGAGTGTGACCTGAGATCGTCCTCATTGTACAACATCAAAACTGAAATTCATAAGACACAGCAGAAGTAATCAATAACGTAAATTAATTTTAATGTTATTATTGATATATATATATATATATATATATATATATATATATATATATATATATATATATATATATATATATATATATATATATATATATATATATATATATATATATAGCGCGATATAGACTGATATATATATATACATATATAATAAAAGGTGGGCTTTATTTGCCATCTAGCGATCGCTGATTGGATCCTGTACTAGAAGGCGGGCTTTATTTGTCATATAGCGATCGCTGATTGGATCCTGTACTAGAAGGCGGGCTTTATTTGTCATATAGCGATCGCTGATTGGCTCCTGTACTAGAAGGTGAACTTTTTTTAGCCAAATAGCGATCGCTGATTGGATCCTGTAATAAAAGGCGGGCTTTATATGCCATATAGCGATCGCTGATTGGCTCCTGTACTAGAAGGCAGGCTTTATATGCCACATAGCGATCGCTGATTGGCTCCTGTACTAGAAGGCGGGCTTTATTTGCCATAGCGATCGCTGATTGGCTCCTGTACTAGAAGGCGGGCTTTATTTTCCATTTAGCGATCGCTGATTGGCTCCTGTACTAGAAGGCAGGCTTTATATGCCATATAGCGATCGCTGATTGGCTCCTGTAATAAAAGGCGGGCTTTATATGCCATATAGCGATCGCTGATTGGCTCCTGTACTAGAAGGCGGGCTTTATATGTCATATAGCGATCGCTGATTGGCTCCTGTACTAGAAGGCAGGCTTTATATGCCATATAGCGATCGCTGATTGGCTCCTGTACTAAAAGGTGGGCTTTATTTGTCATCTAGTGATCGCTGATTGGATCCTGTACTAGAAGGCGGGGCTTCATACGCCATCTTGACAGTGACACTTTTCCCCATTCAAAAGTATATGAGTGACATGTCCTGTGTATAGTATTTGGCTCACCTAACCCCCACCCTAACCCTACAGTGACGTCACTAGCTCCATTGAGTGAATTGTGTCTGACGTTGCAGAGAGATGCAGTCTCAGCCTGTAGGCTGTAGGCTGTAGGCTACATCCAGATACTGTTAGACATTTAAGTGCACTAGAAGAATTTTGCTATTGAGCTGCTGACGCTCTGATCAGTGCACTAGTGAACAAGAGTACTGATTGAGATGCACCCTGCATGTGTTTGCACATGGTGACAGGTGGTAAAGCGATGATCATCGTAGCCAATCACAGTCATTTCTGTTGAGCATGTGAACACAGCGGTGTTTGCTGATGAAACTTTTTTTAAGCACTGCTGAAGGGCAACTTTAGGAAATGATGACGTCATAAATAGACAACTAGGTCAAACCAAATTAGGTCAAAGGGTTGCAGATACAATACTGAAAAAGGAAAGTATGACAATATTGCCATGCAACATTGCTCGAAATGTTGTCTTCTGCATAAGAGCGCACGAGAAACACTCAAACATCAGCAAGAAATGAACATCTAAAACATTTCAGTACCGATTGTTACGGAAATCAATACTTTTGGCATCCCTCCGACAGAACAAGCGCTACACCCCGTCCTCCATTGCATCCTCATGGTCCGATTTGGACTCCGATTTGGAGCTTTCGTCCATGGAGTGCTCTCCATTTTCCTCCTCGTCCCTCATAGTGTCACCGTCCGTGCTTTTGTTCTCGCTCTCGTCCTCCTCCTCCTCGAAGTCGTGCTCTCTGCGGCTCATTTTGACGAACGCTCCCTCCACCTCCTGGAGCCGCTCCCGAATGCTTCCGTTCAGGGCGTCCCGCAGGATGGGCTCCCGCTCCGGGTGCTCCGGGTATCCGGCGGGACCGATGCCCTGTAGGTACGCCCGGTTCAGCAGCATCTCCGTGGGCTCCAGGTGTCCCTTTTCTCGGGCCTCCCGTTCTGCCGCCTCGCGCTCCTCTGCCTCCCGCTTGCAGTATGAGTATCTGTGGTTCATGTGCTGAGAGTACGAGCCCGAGTGTGAGAAGCGCTTCCCGCATTTATCACACTGGTAGGGCTTCTCCCCGGAGTGCAGGCGGCTGTGTTCGATTAGGTGGTGTTTGTGTTTGAACGCTTTCTTGCAGATCTGACACTGGTGCGGCCGCTTACCTGCGCAAACACACAACGACAGAGCGAACACTGTGAGTGAGTGAACTATTTACACACACACACACACACACACACACTTGTAGAGCAGTCTTTATGAGGACTTGCTATAGACGTAAAGCTTTTTATACCGTACAGACTTTATATTCTGTTCATAAACTATATAATAATATGACCTAAAGTCCAAAACCCAATCCTCACTGGAAACTATATGCACTTTAACATTGTCTAAATACGTCATTCTGTGTAAATTATGAGCTGTTTTCCTATTGGAGACCTAAAAATGTCCCCACAAGGTGAAAAATTACTGGTATTGCTATACTTGTGGGGACATTTTGGTCTCCATGATGTGATGAACACAAGATACACATACATACAGACTCACTCACACACACACACACACACACACAAGTCTGGTTTGTCATCCTCGTGGGGACCTTCTGTAGCTGTAATTGGGAAATAGATTTATTAAACAGATTTTTTTATTAAAATAATATTTTAGTCACAGAACAACTTTTGAAATTGAAATATAATACATTTAATTTCATGCAAAATATTGCAAAAAAAAATTAAACTACAAAATTTAAACAAAATTGTATGTATTTTTTTTCTCTTGATTTCTGCCATTTTTGAAAATGTTAATATTTTTCCCTAACATGCAAATTTGGGCTACTAATTTTTGAACCATTATCGTAATTATTTTGTTAGATTAGCTTCGGATTTTGCTTCAGTACTGACTAAAATAATGCATATGCACAAATATAATATTGTAAAGCGTCCTATAGAAAATATTTAATGATTTAACAAAAGACTTGAACATTACTTTCCTTATAAAGTAACTTTCTAAGTGTATTCTAAGTGTAAATTTTAATATATAACTAATATTTTATGCTTCTACTGTACTCACTGCACATTCTGTGCAAGCCTCACAGAAAATATTCAGCATTTATACATGTTCAAAATACTTGAAATGCAATTAAACATATTTAAATACTTGAACATGTCCCCATGAGTCTGTGTGCATTTAAGTTTAAGTCCCCACAGGGATATAAAAACAATGTGCATGCACAAACACCCACACACACAAGCACTCAAAACAAAACAAACATCAGAGATGAAAAAGAAGGTAAAATGATGGAGTACAGTGGAGTGTTTGCAGTCTGTGTATTTACTCTATAACATTCCCTCACAGAAGTGAAGCGTGAAGCCGCTCCGCTACAACACTGACACATAAATAAACCATCGCAAACCAAACAAACACACAGAGCTGGAGCAGGAACAAACAAACAGACTCAAATCCAACGGCAGTTTCCTGCTGCGCGACACTCTCTCTCTCTCTCTGTTTTTCCTTTTCATTTTTTAGTTTAACGCTGCGTTACGCATGAGGTGAAGTGACATGATCTGACGTCACCAGGAAAGACCCTGAGCCAGACATGAGAAGAAGAAGAAGAGGAGAGAAATGAAGAGAAGAGAAGAGAAATAAAGAAAACAAGTGAGAAGAAAAGAGACAAAGAGAAGTGAAATAAAGATAAAGAGAAGGAGAAGGGAGAAGAAGAGAAGAGAAGAAGAGGAGGGAAGAGAAGAGGCGAGAAGAGACGAGGTGAAAAGAAAAGAGAAGAGACGAGACAAGATGAAGAGAAGAGATTAGACGAGATGAGAAGAGAAGAGGAGAGAAGAGACAAAATAGACTAGAGGAGAAGAGAAAAGGAGAGAAGAGAAGAGACAAAAAGAGACTCGAAAAGAAGAGAAAAGGAGAGAAGAGAAGAGACTGGAAGAGAAGAGAAGAGAAGAGAAGAGAAGAGGAGAAAAGAGAAGAGAAGAGAAGAGAAGAGAAGAGAAGAGAAGAGAAGAGAAGAGAAGAGAAGAGAAGAGAAGAGAAGAGAAGAGACAAAAAGAGACTGGAAGAGAAGAGAAGAGAAGAGAAGAGAAGAGAAGAGAAGAGAAGAGAAGAGAAGAGAAGAGAAGAGACAAAAAGAGACTGGAAGAGAAGAGAAGAGAAGAGACAAAAAGAGACTGGAAGAGAAGAGAAGAGAAGAGAAGAGAAGAGAAGAGAAGAGAAGAGAAGAGAAGAGAAGAGAAGAGAAGAGAAGAGAAGAGAAGAGAAGAGAAGAAAAGAGAAGAGATGAGATGAGATGAGATAAGAGTAGATGAGACAAGGAGAGAATAGATGAAGAGAAAAGTAGAGAAGAGACAAAGAGAAATGAAATAACAATGAAGAGAAGAAGAGAAGAGAAAAGAAAAGAAAAAGAGTAGAGAAGAGACAAGAGACGAGAAGAGACAAGACAAGATGAGAAATGTGAAGAGACGAGATGAGAAGAGAAAAGAGGAGAAAATAGACAAAAAGAGACTAGAAAAGACAAGATGAGAAGAAAAAGAGGAGAGAAGAGAAGAGACAAAAGGAGACTGGAAGAGAAGAGAAAAGACAAGAGACAAGAAACAAAGAGAAGAGATTAGAGTAGATGAGATGAAACAAGGAGAGAAAAGACGAGAAGAGGAGACGAGATGAGATGAGAAAAGACAAGGAGAGAATAGACAAGAAGAAAAAAGAAAAGAAGAGAAGAAATGAGAACCGATGAGAAGAAAAGAGAGAAGAGAAGAGATTAGAGTAGATGAGATGAGACAAGGAGAGAATAGACGAGAAGAAAAGAGAAAAGAAGAGAAGAAAAATGAAATGAAGATAAAAAAGAGAAGAGAAAAGAAAAGAAAAGAGATGAGACGATATGAGGATAGAAGAGACAAGACAAGAAGAAAAGAGTTGAGACGAGACGATATGAGAGGAAATTAAAATAATATAAAAAGAGCAGAAAGGAGAAGAAAAGCAAAATGAAGAAAAGAAAAATTAAGATTAAAAAAGAAGAGAAGAAATATTGAAAAAGTAAAGGACAAAAAGAAGAAATGAGAAGAGAAGAGAATTATAGAGAAAAGAAATGAAGAGAAGAAAAGACGGGAAAAAAGAAGAAAGGGGAAGAGAAATGAAAAGAGAAAAGAAATCAAGAAAAGAAAAATTAAGAGGAAAAAGAAGGAGAAGTAAAGAAAACAGAAGAGAAAAATGAGAAGAGAACAGAAATAAAGAAGAAAAAAGACAAAAAAGCAGAGAGAAAATGACTGAAATAAAACCTGAAATTAAATTAAAATAGAAGAGAGAAAATATAATATAATATAATATAATATAATACAATATAATATAATATAATATAATATAATATAATATAATATAATATAATATAATATAATATAATATAATATAATTTAATATAATATAATACAATACAATACAATATAATATAATACAATATAATATAATTTAATATAATATAATATAATATAATATAATATAATATAATATAATATAATATAATATAATATAATTTAATATAATATAATATAATATAATATAATATAATATAATATAATTTAATATAATATAATACAATACAATACAATATAATATAATATAATATAATTTAATATAATATAATATAATATAATATAATATAATATAATATAATATAATATAATATAATTTAATATAATATAATATAATATAATATAATATAATATAATTTAATATAATATAATATAATATAATATAATATAATATAATATAATTTAATATAATATAATATAATATAATATAATATAATTTAATATAATATAATATAATATAATATAATATAATATAATATAATATAATATAATATAATATAATATAATATAATTTAATATAATTTAATATAATATAATATCATATATAAGAGCACAGACTAGAGAAGAGAATTGATGAAAACAATAAAATAAAATTGTATTTAAAATGTAAATAAATAAGAAAATATAAAAAATTATTTTAAAAATGAGAAAAGCAGAGAAGATAAACAATAAAATAAAATAAAATGAGAAGAAATTATAAGAACATAAAAGAAAAAAAAATGAAGAAAAAGAAAAATGAAGAAAAGAGAAGAACTTATAAGAAGAAATTTAATGAACAAAAAAGAAAGGTTATAAAAAAGAAAATAAAGAATACAACAAAAAGAAAAATTATAGAATTTTTAAAATAATAAAACACGAGAAAATGAAGGAGAAGAGCAGCGCAGCGATAGAGAGAGAGAAATGTGATGAATGAAAGAGCGAGAGAGTCGCTGCGGTCAGAAATGAACAGGTGCTTCAGGCAAAAGAAGAAGAAGAAAAAAAAGCGATCAGTGACAAAACTGTCCCAGATATCAGAGTGCAGAGGCTTTATGTAATATCTGATAGATTTGATCATCTAGGCCAGTGGAGCGTCTCTGCTGACCTGTGGCTGTCAGATATCTGTATTCACGCTCTCACACTGAGCCCTGTTCAATACACACATAATATCCACTGATTTCTCATCAGAGCACTGTGACGGAGAACAGCTGAGAGATAATCCAACAGCCGTGAACAATTCATTCCAGCTCGACGTTTACATGCCGGAATATTTGTGCATTGCATTTTATATTCGATTGAGTAGCGCTTTAAAAATAATGCTCTGTTAGTTAATTTATTTACTAATATAAACAATTCATTTATAATTAATAACACATAATTCATTCACTATGGAATATATTCAACTTTGTTAATGTTATTAAAGTGTAATACTGTTAGTTCATGCTAACTCACAGTGCACTGGATTTCATTAATGCATTAGTTAATGTTGAGCTATAATTGATAAACGCTTAAACTCTTAGTTAATGTTAGTAAACTAATGGAGCATTATTCTAAGATATTATCTTTGATTGTATAGTATGTTTTTGGGGATAGAGTTAATTTATTAACATGCACTATATTCTGTGGTTGTGTACAGTGAATAATACCTCTGATAATACCGCTTTTTATTAACAAACATTCATTTCTGACACTATATGATGATGCAGGTGTGTTGAGATGCATCCAATGCTTTTAAATGGGCTCACCTCACCCTAACCCTCACAGTGACGTCACTAGCTCCATTGAGTGCACTGTGTCTGACGTTGCATCACTGAGAGATGCAGTCTTACATCATAAAGGCTGCATGCAGATACTATTGGGTGTGTTTAAACTGGTCATGCATGATATGCAGAGCTCAAAAAGGAGTATGCATGCTTTAAAAAAGTATGTATTTTTTATGATTATATATTTATGCATATATTTTCAATGTCAGTGAATTTAGGCAATATTTGTTGGTGTGTTTAAACAAGTTTTGTTAAAATGTTATGTTTATTAAAAAACAAGTTTGGTCACCGAACATCTGTAGGAATAGAAAGATAAACACTTCAATTCTAAGAGGTTATTTCAGAAAAAAAATGTTTGCAGTTTTTATGTGTCTCTTGGTTTTTTCTGTTTATTAAAATTTTATTGAATATTTTTCCTTGACATACACTCACCGGCCACTTTATTAGGTACACCTTACAAGTACAGAGTTGGCATCAACAAGACATTTGCGCCCACAGCCACTCACTGGATATTTTCTCTTATTCAGACCATTCTCTGTAAACCCTAGAGATGGTTGTGCGTCAAAATTCCTGCAGATCAGCAGTTTCTGAAATACTCAGAGCAGCCCGTCTGGCAGCAACAACCATGCAGCGTTCAGTAAATCCCCTTTCTTCCCCATTCTGATACTCATTTTGAACTGCAGCAGATCGTCTTGACCATTTCTACATGCCTAAATGCAGTGAGCTGCTGCCATGTGATTGGCTGATTAGAAATTTACATTAACGAGCAGTTGGACAGTGTACCTAATAAAGTGGCCGGTTGGTGTATTAATTTAGGTATACTAATTTTTGCACCATGATCTTAGGTTTTTTGTTATAGATTAGTTCCAGCTTTATCTTTGCTAATCTAATGTACATGCATAAATATATTACTGTAAAGTCTCCTGTAGAAAATACTAATTCAAAAGAGATCGGCAAGGGGTGTACGCTGTATATTGAATATCAGTGATGAGTTTGCATGCTTCATTATGTGTATTGTGCTCATTTTGACACACCTTGTATTTGACCGGTAAATATGTTAGCTATGAATAATGCATGAATTCAAATTTAGTGAGTACATATTTCATCCAAAAAATAAAGATATGATGCAAATATTGCTTTGTATTACTATAAATGAGTGCAAATAAATAAAAACACTGCTTTAACTAGATTTTTCTGTAACTCACTGCTCGCATTAAAGATTTAAAGTCTAGCCTTGGGTTAAATGATGATTCCTCTGATAGAAAACAGAATAAGAGCAAACTCTTATAAAATCAAAATGCAGATTAATATGTCATCAAAAGGCAGAGCAGTGCTGGGAAATTAATTGCTGAAGTGACTGTATATCGGCTAGTCTGAGCTTTGCATTTACACTGCAACACACGCAGCTGATCTGACCACAAACAAGAGAGATAGAATGATAGAGTGGGAGAGAAAGAGAGATAGAGATTTAAATAGATTAAAAGAGTAATGGATGGATGGATGGATAGATGGATAGACAGAGAGAGAAAGCGAGAGTGAGAAAGGAAATAAAGAAAGTTGTATTCATTCCCATGTCCTTCCACACCGACTGTAAATGGTGATGCAATCAAGAGAAAGAAACAAGTGTGTGTGTGTGTGTGTGTGTGTGTGTGTGTGTGTGTGTGTGTGTGTGTGTGCGCGCAGTTGCTCTCCTCCTTAAATTTACTTTAATTTCACTCTGTTATTTCCACTGGCTGGACTCTGGAACTCAATGTCTGCAGCAGCATTAGAACTTTACATCCTCCACTATATTGAATGGAGCTCTAGAGCCGCTCCACCCTCCTCTTTCATCCATCTCAACACTATCAGTGTATTTACACACCCCACGTGTGTGTGAAGTGCTATGTATTTTATTCTTTGAGTTTAAGAGGGTCAGGACATGTTTGTCGAGGTTCACTTATAATGCTATCTATCTATCTATCTATCTATCTATCTATCTATCTATCTATCTATCTATCTATCTATCTATCTATCTATCTATCTATCTATCTATCATCTATCTATCTATCTATCTATTTATTTATTTATTTATTTATTTGCTTGTTTGTTTGATTGTTTGTTTATTTTATTTTATGACATTTTATTTTATTTTATTTTATTTTATGACATTTCATTTCATTTATTTATTTTTTCTTTATGTGTGTTTTTTTTTGTAAAGATTAGAATGTTGATTAAAAAATAAAACATTTTATCTAAAGTATAAGGATTGTAAGTAAACAGCCTTGAGGTTTATTTATTTGTTTGTTTGTTTGTTAATTTAATTTAATTTAATTTAATTTAATTTAATTTAATTTAATTTAATTTAATTTAATTTAATTTAATTTAATTTAATTTAATTATTTATTTTATTTCATTTCATTTCATGTATTCATTTATTTATTTATTTATTTTAAAGGATTGTAAGTAAACAGCCTTGAAGTTTATTTATTTATTTGTTTGTTTGTTAATTTAATTTAATTTAATTTAATGAATATTTTATTATTTATTATTTTATTTTATTATTTTATTAAGTTTATTTATTTATTAAGTTAAAAAAAAAAAAGCTTATGCTGAAAAATATTACAATGTTGATTTTTCTATGTTGGCATTTATTTCTATTGAAAATGATTTGTTTTAAGGGTCCTTTAAGGATTGTCAGATAAAAGACACAGTTTTTTTTATTGTATAGAATTGGAAATAATTCAACTTCAATCTTGAGGTTTACTTATAATGTTATTTAATTATTTTGTATTTAAAAAATAAATATACTGAAAAATGTTGAAATGTTGCTTTTTACATTTATTTTTATCCTAAGTGGCTAGTTTTAATCGAAATTATTTTATTTTATTGTAACATATGAACCAAGAAATGTGATATTTCCTATTCATACAGCCATCCAAAAACAGGTCAGTGTTAAACAAATACAAATAGTTCTAATATCTATATATATATACACAAACATAAATAAATACTAATGTGTGAATGTAGCCTCTACTAACAGTGTAAATATGAAAGCTCTTGCTGACTGTCAGACATTAAACCAGCTTTAATTCCAGAGATTGTTTAGTCAATCACTTTATTTATTTAATTTGTCCTAATTAATATCTTTATTTTAAAGCAGTGTCATGTCACACTAATTACATTAACGAATCCTCTCACTGACTGTCAACAAGAGAGAAGCATGTTAGTTTAGATCTAAAAAAAAAAAAGAAAGGAAAAAAAACATGAAAAAAGGCAGAGCGATAGAAAGTGATAGATAATTTATTTAATTAACTGTATTTCATTAGCCTTAATTATTATCTTTACTTCACGCTATAGAGAATATTGATGTAAAAGAGTGAGGGCTGAACACTGTATATTGAATAAGATTAAAGAGTAAAAGAAAACATGAAGGAAAAAAGGGACAGAGCGAAAGGAAGGAAGAAAGCAGGCAGCAGCAGCGTGAATATTCTGGAGGTAGACAGACAGTTATTAAATGATGGTGTCTAGAACAGTATATATACCTGTGTGCTCATATTTGTGTCTGAGGAGGGAACTGCTCTTCTGGAATGTTTTGTCGCAAAGGTCACACGCGTACATACCACTTTCTGTTTTCTTAATCTTCTTCCTGGACAGACAGGCCTCGGGGTCGGCCATATCATCTAGACTGCTCAGATAATCTGCCGGCCCGTCAAGAAGCTCGCTCTGGAAAGAGACAGCGGCGTTTAGCTCTTCATATTTACCATGAGACGCTTACTGTCAGCAATAACACACTGCAGATCACTCTATAACTACAAATTAACGGCAACACTGATGTTTAAAAGGGAGCTATTATGCAAAAATCACTTTTATAAGGGGTTTAAACACAACAGTCTGTGAATATATCCAGCTTCTAATGGAAAAAATGTATTAATTATATTATTTTATAATCAGACTTGATGAAGGAAACACTTTGATTGACATTTTCTCTTTGTATGTGTCAACAGAGGGGGAAAGCCCCGCCCACTAGTGCCCATCTCTGCCTCATTAGCATACGATGATTGTCTTGTTTATGAAGCTGCCACTATGCTGGCACACAGGCACTTGTAGCCCCGCCCTCTTATGAAAAGAGCACCATCTCATTTGAATTTAAAGCGACAGTCACCAATCAACTGCAAATTAAAATTAAATCTAATGATTTAATCAGAAATCATATAATTCAGTCATATTGTAAGGTGGAATTAACACAAATTTATTCAATTTATTTTATTATCACTGTATATACAATGAAACTAAAATTCACACACACACAGATAAGAAACTACTAAATAAATAGTCATTAACAAAGACTTTTGGTTCATTAACTATTAAATCACTGCTTATCAACTGTTAGTTAATTGTTAAAAAGCATTGAGTAAATAAGATCATATTATACAAGTACTAATAAACAGATAATATCTTAATAATAGGCATGTAATTATCCGGAATTAATAGTGGGAATGAGTACTTGAACTGAAGAGTTACTTATAATTCATCCATAATTACTTCTTAAGAAAAAGGATCATAATGTAATATTTATTTGAGAATATGCATTATGAAAGCTTTAAATTATATATAAGAGACAGAACAGATCAACAGATAGTGCCCATCTCTCCCTCATTAGCATACGATGATTGTCTTGTTTTTGAAGCTGCCACTATGCTGGCACACAGGCATTTTTAGCTCCGCCCAGCACAATCTCATTTGAATTTAAAGCAATAGTCACCAATCAACTGCTAATTAAAAATGAAATCTAATTATATAATCTGCAATCATATATCTCAGTCATATTTTAAGGTGGAATTACCACAAATATATTCAATTTACTTTATTATCACTGTACATACGATAAAATTCTGAAATTCACACACACACGGATAAGAAACTACTGAATAAATAGTCATTAACAAAGACTTTTAGTTCATTAAAGTATTAAATCAATGCTTATTAGCTGTTTGTTAATTGTTAAAAAGTATTGAGTAAATAAGATCATATTATACAAGTACTAATAAACAGATAATATCTTAATAATAGGCATGTTATTACCCGGAATTAATAGTGGGAATGGGTACTTGAACTGAAGAGTTACTTATAATGCATATCTAATAACAATTACTGGATCATAATGTAATATGTATTTGAGAATATGCATTATGAAAGCTTTAAATAAAAAATAAGTGACAGAACAGATCAACAGAGAATCTAATGCTGTATTGTATGATGTTATATATATATATATATATATATATATATATATATATATATATATATATATATATATATATATATATATATATATATATATATATGTATATATATATATATATATATATATATAAGTCATTTATATTTATCATGTAAATATGATTAGGAGACTCATTTCTGGGCTAAAACTGGAGTAGTAGGAGTCTTCCAAATTAAACATTAACATGTTTGTGACCCAAAAAAAAGCATGTAAAGGCAGGATATTGCAAATGAGGCCTTTCTCTCTTCTTAATCACACCTTATTCCATATATTTGCATTCAAATTTGGTTTAATTTCATACATGAAAGGGTGTTAGCGCAGTATTTATCTGAGCAGAGATTACCCCGATAGGCTTAAACTTAAATTAATGGGGGAAAAAAATATTATTACATTAGAAGCTAATAACAATAAGAAGAGAGTCTTGGTAGGGAATATTGCCACAGTCGTCTAATTTCAAGCGGTAATGATTAAATCAAGAGGGGCAGAAAATGGGCAAAACTGCAGCGACGATGCCCTCATTAAGGACAGCCGGCTCTGGACTGACAATACTACTGCGCAGTCTCTTTTAAAAAGCCCTGCACTATCGCACCGCAATCAATTTGAGCTAAATGCCCTTAGCTGTATTTTTAAAATCTAATTTAATAACTTAGAATAGGAAACATTATTAATACTTTTTTATCAGAATGGTTTCCCCGATGTTAAACAGCCCTCAGCGCTGAGCTGTAATGAACATGGGGAGTGTGCATTATTAATCTTTATGCTCAAACTCATTTGAGCTTTTCTTGCTGGAGAATAAAATACAGGAGAATAAAAAGACGGAGAAATAAAGAGAGATGTGTCTGAGGTTCACTGACTCTTCGTGTCTTTGATTTTCCTCACACCTGAGACAGGCACAGAGCAGCGACGCTGCAGGCGCATCTACAGTAAAGCTCTGGAAAAAACTGGCACTTTGACGTTTTCTGCTCTCGGTATCACAGACGAGCCACTCTAGGGCTGCTAACACAAGCATCAGCACTAAAAGAGCCGGTGTTCGGCACTACAGGCACTGACATCGACCACAGGAGCCGCAGATCTCTGTCTGCCGCTGGGCGAGAGGTGAGCTCCCTCTCACACTCTGAGTGGCTTTTAATTAGTGTCTGAATGAAGCCGAGCACCACTCACCAGAGGCCGAGAAAAAAGAAACACAAGGCCTGAAGCCGCCTTTTCACTGCACACGACAAGCAAAAAAATCTGGAAAGTTCAGATACAATTTGAGCTGGAATATATTAAAATAGTCAAACTTCTGCAGCTAGATCGTATACGCGCCTGCTCATGATATGCATTACGGTGTTGTACAATCAGGGGTGCATTTCCCAAACAATGGCGTAACTGTTTGAGAAAGAAAGACGTAGTGACAAGAGTTTCCCCAAAACCTGTAGTTTCTCTGTCGCAGATCCGTCATTTGAACCACGTTAGTTATAACGTAAAACGCCCATAATGATAATAAAGAAACTTCTTTAGAGAAAAACTCCAGCATTTATTTGTGCAAATTATATTGTTTTACACGCACACACATAAAAAAAAAAAATCTAATATTAGTTTTGGTAAAAACATGCACTCGCTTTCCATACTAACTGAAATATGTGTAAACGGCACATATAGGGCCTGTGTTTCCTTTACTAATATTATCCAGAACATCGCATATTCTACTGTAAAACATCAAATCACTTACAAAAGCTAACACGTATTCTTATATCATATATAAATCATATAAATAAATAAATAAATAAATAATGGGGATATTTATCAAAAATTAAATTTAATATTTATTATTTATTAGGAAATTAAAAAAATCCTACTTTAATAAAAATATTAATAACATTAATAATGATGATGATGATGAAGATTAATATTATTATTATTATTATTATTATTATTATTATTAGGTAGGATATTGTTTATTTATTTATTTATTTATTTTTTAAGTCTACTTTTACAATTTGACACATGCAAACCACTGCAGAAATGTTCTAACCAGCAGGTTCGTGTCATATACAGTACAGATATCTAATAAATAGCCTACTAAAAATTAAAACCATTAACGTATGCTGTGTTTTTTGTTTTCACAAGCTTTGGAAATGTAACACAAATCCCGATTTTAAATTGTTCAAAATTACATCAATGTTTTCAAAGAGCACTGAGAAGGGTGCAGAATTGTCAAGATGATGATCACTAAAACTGAACTGTACACTTTAAAAGCAAATTACAGCTAAGAGGGATGACTTCCAAGTTTAAATAATAGAATGTTCTAAACGAATAGGGCACAGGGGGGATAACTGGGAATAGAACACAGCCAGGAACTGTTTCTAACTACAGCTCTAGAGGTGTAGTTGAAAGCATACAAGATTGCAACGCAGTTTGCGCATGTTCTTTAGAACAATGGATTTGGGAAACGCCAAATCAACGAACACTGTTTGTAACGATGGAACTTGCGACACTAGTTTTTCTAACAATGGTTTTCGGAAACGCACACCAGGTCACAACAACAATTATTAAATTTTATGTCAATTTTTATTATTAAAAAAATGCATTTATAAAGGATATATATATAATATTTATATATATATATATTTTTTTTTTTTGCTCTCTTCAGGTTCCCTTCAAAATTGGTGATGGTCTATGTATTCAGATCACCATGGTCAATGCACAGAGAATGTCTCCATTTAATATCTCCATTTAGCTTTATTTATAAATATTATGATAGCGTATATTAATAACACTAAGCACAACCTAAAACAGAATGACAACCAAGTTAAGGACATTATAATAAGCACATATGCTTTCCGAGACCCAAGAATGAGCTTACATGTATGACCAAAATGAGAATTCTGTGCCACTGCCACTAGGGGGCGACTTCTGACATGTCGTGTGCAGTGTAAACGCAGCTTGAGAGCGTATGAAAATGTGAATCGGTTATTTACCTGGAACCCTGGTTTCCGCTGATATTTTCTCCTTTGCTGCATCTCTGCGAAGCTGGCTGCCCCTGCCGCGTACGTGTAGGCCATGTGTGGCAAAAAGCTTATCTGGTCGAGACTGGGATAGGGTCTGAGCCCTGGGAGGCTGGCCTGCACTGGGGGCATGAATGTAGGCGGCGGGAATGCACTTTGGGGTGGCAGGGAGGTGTACATTGGTTTGGCAGCGAACGGGTTTAGACCAAACATAGGACTAGAGCTTTTGTCCAGATTGCTGTTTGCATTGGGGCTGCCGAACTCCTTCTTGGAGAGATACGCCAAGTTGAGTGGCTCGTCCGCATGCTCGCGGGGTGTCGCTACGTGATTGTGGTCCATGGGGCCACTGTTGAGCTTAAGTCGGCTTTTCACAGTCAAGATGTGCTTTGGCTCCTTCATGAGCTTTGGCAAGGAGAGGTCAAGAGGCTCGGCCTGCAGGTCCTCGGAGGTGAAGCTGTTGGGCGTGTAAGAGCTAGTGTGGGAATTTTTGGACGAGGCGGACGATAAGTTCAGAGGAGAGGGCGTGTTGCTCCGGGAGTGGTCCATCTTATCCCCTAGCTGCTTGTGATTGGAGTATTGGGGGGTTTTGGACAGCCTGAGTGGGGTGTCGCAGTTGTTATGTAGCTCGGGGATGGCTGGGGATGTGATGCGGTCGCTACCTTTGACAAGGGACATCGGAGAACGAATTCCTAAAGAGTCTTTAGTGGGTGTGTGAGCGGAGACCGGATGGATAGACTCCACGGGACTCCTGTCTAAAGGAGGAGTTCTGGAAGTGGTGTACTGAAAGACTTTCCTCTGCTCAAACCACTCTTTCACAAACTCCTGCGGAAGGCCAACCGCTATGGAGATTTTCAGTAGTTCTTCGGAGTTGGGCTCCATGTTCATGGCGAAATAAGCTTTTAGTACTGACATGTGGTCCTTGTAGGGACTGATTGGGCCATTGAGGCTCTTCTCAGGGATGATGGAAGGATGCAACAGGCCATGTTTCTCAGAAAACAAGCCGGGTTTGTTGGTCAGGGCATTCTGAGCGGGTTGAAGCACTGCTTTGATTTCCTCGTTCATCTTGCACAGGTAACGCTCATGCTGGTGTAAAGGAATGGGCCCTGGGAACGTCTCTTTGCAATACTGGCAGGAGAATGGTGTAAACATTAAATTATTCTCATGAGCTTTTTCCTCCATTCCTAAATCTAGCATGTGATTTGCCTTCTCTTTCTTTATATTGCTAATTTGCCTCTTAGAGTCTGTAGTCAAGCTTTGGAGGCAGGCTTTGGCTTCGTTGACCTTCTCGAGTGTGTAGTCTATGATGCTCTTGGTGGCTCCATTGTGATTGATGAGTGGAAGAGTGCCCTGGCCTCCACCAGAGGAGTTGAGCCCCTGCTTCTGCTCCTCTATGTGGGAACCCAACTCCTTCATGTACGCCTTCAGCTTGGAGATCTCCTCCGGCTTGCAGTCCATCTTTTGTCGACAAACTGTGTTATCCACAATCTGAAGCACCTTCTGTACCTCACTCAGATTGTTTCCCAGTGATGGGTATCCCAACATTTGCCCCTCAATACCCATTCCCAGGTGCTGTAGGGGACTCTGGGAGTTATGAATGCCCAACGGACTGCCTCCCCTCACTCCACCGTTGAGAAAAGGGCTTCCCGTAGCGTAGCCATGAGAGGCCATCATCAGCTTATAGTCGTTGAAGTCCAGTGGTTCAGATTTGATGTTGAGGTGGTTGGACTGGTCTTGCAATCCGAGAGGTTTGCCGTTCTCCAGTTTGTGTCGTAGCTGAGAAATGGCATTGTTCGTAGGAGAGGAAGAAGCAGAAGTTGGGGATGAACCAGTCTTTAGGTTGTTCCTAACCCTGCCGTTGATTGCAATCAATCCAATGCATTTCTTACTACTAATGTGTGAACTGTAGGACCCGGAGTGTGAAAACCTCTTCTTACAGTTTGGACATTCGTATGGCTTCTCACCTACAGTGAACAGAGATAACAAAGTTGACCACATCAAGAAGCAAGAGATGCTTAATCAACACTAATTGCATTCCTTTCAAAGAGTTTGTACCCCTTGTGATCTACTAAAACTTTCATGAAGAGATTGCAAGGACAAAACCAACAAAGAGCCAATTCGTTCTTATGTAGAATCAAGACTAAGGCAATGAGTTATGAAAGAAAGAAAAGGACGTACCACTGTGTATCCGCAGGTGCTCCTTTAGATGGTGTTTGTATTTGAAGGCCTTGCCACATTCAGTGCATTTGAACTTGCGGTTCCCAGAACCCTGGTTGAGAATCTGATGCTGTGGATGGGAAAATATTCACATGAGCTCTTCTCTTGCACAAATACGCAATCACACAACAGGCAAGATTTCAGTGAATAATTTCATGACGGGCCAAATGGCTCCCGTTGTAAAGCAGCATCTTGCTTTGCTTGGGTGCATTTGAGCAGCGATAACAGAGCATCTCGTACCTTTTCATTTCCTGACTCTAGAGCCAGAAACCCAGCATTGGCAGCGGAAAAAAAAACCTGAACAAAAAGCATCCTATTTTTAAGACTTTTTTTTTTTCCTCATTAGGGAGGCAGAAATGATCCACTTCATCCAATTTAGCATAATCGTTCCAAATAAATCTCGCATGTTTAATAAACCTCAACCCATCCTTGAAATACCTGAGCGGAGAGAGTTCATTACGCAAAAAAGGTGGGCTCGCATAAAATGTTGCAATTTCATAATTGGACGTGCATTTGTAGACTGTTTAAAGGCTTCAAACGTCTCTTTAATAATGCGTGAATGCGGCTCGTAGGCAGGCACTTCATTTGCTGTTCAAAGGTAGAACATGAGCGCTGCGCCCCTCGCATTTGCAATTCAAAGCAGAGCCTCGAAAATCAAAATATAATAACAATAACAACAACAACAATACGAGCGTCAGTGCGGAGAAGCGCACCAGGCGAGCACAATTAATTCAGAGTGGGAGGTGAGTATGTCGAATGGGCAGAGGAACACAAAAGGCCTGTGAGCGCCGCCCATGATCGGCTCCGACAACTGGTGGAGAAAGAGAGAGAGAGAGAGGAAAAAAAGCCTGAAATTCCACTGGAGACAGATGGCATAAAGCATAGGACACAGGGAGGATTGTTCAAACAGCGGCAACCTTCAAACATCAAGCGGGGAGCCGTGCGGCCCACGGCGGGGAGGGACCCCACCATTCGCTCATATGTTGCTGAGTCGCATAAACAAACAGCAACAGCTGCTTTACACCCCCACCTTCCCTCCGAGGATGGAGGCAGGTTTTAGTCCCTCTATCACACTTGATATGATACAATCACTTAGGGCAGCACACTATATCATTTCAGAATTAATATCGCAATGCATGCATCCTCAATACAGTAGTCAACAGCTGAAGAGCATCAAAACCTTTTATTAAAGTTGTCCTAAAGATATCGAACAACACCTATTCTTGTCTCAGGATGATTGTGAAAAACTTTGATCCTCTTCAAATGTTGACTACTGATGACTCTACAAATCTCAAGCTCTGAGCTGTGAATCTTGCTCAAATGTAATCATACCTCAGTGCAATGTTGAGTTAGGATTACATTTGACCTCAGAGCAAAAGTTTAACCATAATGGAGGGAAATGTTATAATTTACATGTTTTTGCATGACCTTTTAACAATTGAAAGTTACAATTTTATTGACTATTTATACAACAAAGACTCTTAATTTGTCATTTTTACATTTACAAAACTGCATGGCATGCACTGCTTATTTCACTTTTTTGTTTTTATCTACACTGTAAAACAAATTTTAAGATAAACCATAACTTTTTTTTTTTTTTTCTGGCAGCTGGGGTGTTGGAAAAAAACATTAAAATAACAGCAGTTAAATTACAAAAATTTACCATAAAATAACATGTAAATTACAACAAAAAAAATTGGTATATATCTGTAATTTAACATCTGTTATTTTACAGTAAATTTCTGTAATTTAAAATCTGCTTTTTTACAAAAAAAATTCAGCAATTTAAAATCTGTTATTTTACAGTAAATTTCCGTGATTTAAAATCTGTTATTTTACAAAAAAATTCTGCAATTTAAAATCTGTTATTTTACAGTAAATTTCTGTAATTTAAAATCTGCTATTTTACAGTAAATTTCTGTAATTTAACATCTTTTATTTTACAGTAAATTTCTGTAATTTAAAATCCGTTATTTTGCAGTAAGTTTCTGTCATTTAAAATCTGCTATTTTACAGTAAATTTCTGTATTTAAAATCCGTTATTTTACAGTAAATTTCTGTAATTTAAAAAACGTTATTTTACAGTAAATTTCTGTAATTTAAAATCTGTTCTTTTACAGTAAATTATTGTAATTTAACATCTGCTATTTTAGAGTAAATTTCTGTAATTTAACATCTGCTATTTTACAAAAAAAATCTGCAATGTAAAATCTGTTATTTTACAGTAAATTACTGTAATTTAGAATCCGTTATTTTACAGTAAATTTCTATAATTTAAAATCTGCTATTTTAGAGTAAATTTTTATAATTTAAAATCCGTTATTTTACAAAAGAAATTCTATGATTTAAAATCCAATATTTTATTGTAACTTTCTGTAATTTAACATCTTTTATCTTACAGTTTATTCCAGCATCCCAAGTTTTTTTTACAGTGTGCTATCCTCTACAGAATCCTCAAAATCAATCAAAATGAATGCATTTGCTAATACTTTAGGGACCCATTCTTACTATTAGCATCCATGTCATTGAGATATTGGCTGCTTATTAGTATTTAAAGATGACATAATCTGTATTATCTTATTCTACATCCTCTAACCCAGAGATGCCCAAAGTAGGGCTCGCAGGCCATAGTTGGCCCATGGTAATAACCTTTGCTTTAGCCCGCCATCTAATCTAAAAAGAGAGGGAGAATGATGGAGGTGGTTGGGGTGAATACCTTTGACAATGATCGTCATGTAACGTAACCCTTTGTTTCTTTTTGTTTATTGCTCAGCTGATCAGACTGAAATTAAACGATTCAATTAAATGCTGTAAATGTTTCAGATGTTTAAATGTAAATAGTGTCACTTGACAGATGCACAAGACATCTGCAAGCAAATATAAGTAAGCTCGATTGGCGTATTCAGCATTGAACTTGTTTTATTAATGGGGTTGTTTATCCTTTACTGTATTAACTTCATTATAAAATGTTTAAAGTGATACTGCATTATGCAATATGATTTAAAGCAACGTTATCTAGCTATTTTTAAATATAACTAAATAAACTCGAAAATAACCCATGGCAAATTTAATATACACAGTTTGGTAATTATTTAGGCCACAGCCCTCAATCGAGTTAGATTTTTGGCCCTTTATATGAAAAAGTCTGGGCACCCCTGCTCAAACCAAATCCCTAAAAAAGCTTAATATCTATTAAAAAGGATCAAATCAAGAGATATTGACGCAAAAGTCTGATATTCTTTCCTTAAATGTGTCAAGCATGATGCGGACACGGCATTTGGATGGCTATTTGCATATAAGCACATCTCCCGCACATTTCCAACAGTTGATTTCAATGGGAGATATTCAACAGGAAACTCTTTCGAGATGAAGAACACAAACAAAGACCAACAAATAGGAAGTAATTTGTGGATTAGAGAGGTCACGGGTGCAGAATGGGCCATCTGTTGGTGTTTTGAGCGGCCCGTGGCATCAGGTGAAGAAGTTGGCAGCTTTACCGTGTATCAAATCATTCTGTTCTAGTCTGAACGTCATGTCTGCGAGATAAAAGAGCTGCTGTACTTCATCTCAGATGATTACAGGAGCGATTCGGATGGCGCTTTGAGGTGTGAAGATAAGTTTTAAGTGGCTGTGTCTCCGGAGAGGCCTATCGCTTTGCTTTACATAGACCTGCTTTATCTGCCAGAAGAGGTTCAGCGCATCTACCTGTTTCCTCGAGGGAACGCATCTTAGATTTGACACGCCAGCCGCAACAAGCTATTAAACGTGTGTAAGTAATGCCGCGAACAGATTGTTAAGAGATAAAACGCTGAGTGCTCAAAGACTCACGTTTATCATTTACGCGCAGGGAAATGATGATGTGTTACTCTGTCACTTGCAGAGAAGCTGATTCTTAAAGAACATAAAAAAGGCAAACCTAAAAGAGCGGATACCATTTCCAAATTGGAAATTAACATAGTCATTGGATCGTGAATATAAGACTGCAGAATCATATCAGAGCAGGCCATCAAAAAACCATTTAGACCTCAATTAAGGCTATAACCATTAAAAGATCCGCATCTTCAAAACGCCATGAAAAATTAATAATGATTGCCAATCAAAATGATATCTTTTCTCTGAGGGAATACAGCGCATTAGGTGTAGAGGTAGAGCGAGCAGGAGAACGAGTAAGAGAGAGAGAGAAAAAGAGAGACATTCAACCCCAAACTACCCTCAATTCATGAAGATACACAATCAAACACAACTTTGATATTTACTAGGGGGGAAAACAGATTGTATCCTTCTAGAGAAAGATTGAGAGAAAAAGAGAGATCGAAAAAGAGAGATAGAGATGAAATCTTAGCCTGGCTTTCTACCTCCCTTTTTCAATACTTTTTCCCAGTGTCATTTCATTCTGTTACACAGAACTTCATTCATTCCTTTTCTTTTTGGCTTAGTCCCGTTATTAATCTGGGATCGCCACAGCGGAATGAACTTATCCAGCATATGTTTTATGCAGCGAATGCCCTTCCAGCCACAACCCATTACTGGAAAACATCCATACACACTCATTCACACTCATACACTATGGAGAATTTAGCTTACTCCCTTTCACCTATACCACATGTGTTTGGACTTGTGGGGGAAACCGGAGCACCCACTCATTCATTTGTAAACTAATTAGATTTGTTTTCTTTGCATATATCAATTCCTGTGGTTGTTACCAACATCCAAAAAAAAATGCTAGTCAACAGCACCTTTTGAGATATGTTTCTTGAGGAAGATGGTGACGTGTTCAATACTTATTTCTCCCATGTTCTTTCTAATGCACACGTTATGATGATGAAATAAATTGAGATTGAGAGAAAGAGATAGAGAGGAAGTCTGGCTCAGCTGATCTCAGCCTGGTTTATGTTCTTACTACTACTATTTACTGTGTTTACTACAGTATGTTTTTTTTATATATATAATGCAAACTTTATAAATAGTGTGCCAATACATTTGTAACTTTCGTCAGGCCAGTAATGCAATTTTTAAAACTGAATTCGAGAGAGAGATTGAGAGAAAAAGGGAGAGAGAAAAACAGAGAGTGGAATAGAGGCTCACCAGATCTCAGCCTGGCTTAATGTTTACTACTAGGCCTGCTATTTACTGTGTTTACTATGTTTATATATATATATTAGAGTTTAGATGCAAAAACCTCTAAATGCCATCTGAATTTTTCCTCTAAATTAAGCATTTTTGTCCCTTGTGTATGTTCAGTAATATCACTTTTATGCCAAAGAATAAATTATTTTCCTGGTCTTTAAAGTGAAATATCTCAACATAAAACAAAGGAGGCTGAGAAAAACGTCTATTTTTGATGGAAATTTCAGACGGCACTTAGAGGTTTTTGCATCTGAACTCTTCATATATAGATGTTATTTTTAATGTAAACTTCATAAATGCTTTGCCAATACATTCCTCATGCCAACAATGCAATTTCTGAAGTTGAATTTGAAAGAAAGATTGAGTAAAATAGAGAGAAAAAAGAGAGATACTTCTATTTACTGTGTTTACTACAATTTTATATAGTTTTATATAATGCAAACTTTATAAATGCTTCGCCAAAACATGTGCCATGCCAGTTCAGAGCAATTTTTGAATTAGATTGAGTAAAAAGAGAGAAAGTAAGAGAGAAAGAGAGAGATAGAGAGGAAATAAGACTCACCTGATCTCTGCCTGGTTTAGTTTTTAATACTACTATTTACTGTGTTTACTACAGTACATATTTATATATAATGCAAACTTTATAAATGCTTTGCCAATACATTTGTAACATTTGTCATGCCAATAATGCAATTTTTTTTAAGTTGAGAGAGAGATTGAAAGGAAAAGATAGAGAGAACAATAGAGATAGAGATGAAATAAGGCTATATTTATATATATATATATATATATATATATATATATATATATATATATATATATATATATATATATATATATATATATATATATATATATATATATGTTATTTTTAATGCAAACTCTATAAATGCTTTGCCATTACATTTTTAGCATTCGTCAGGCCAATAATACAATTTTAATTCAGAATTTGAGAGAGAGATTGAGAGAAAAAGGGAGAGAGAGAGAGGAAGAGAGACAGAGAGGAAATAAGACTCATCTTATCTGGGCCTGGCTTATTGTTTTACTACTACTATTTACCATGTTAACTATGTTTATATATATATATATATATATATATATATATATATATATATATATATATAGGCTATATACACACACACACACACACACACACACACACAGTGTGGCTCACCTTTCGTGCGGCCTGGCTTATTGTTTTGCTATTAAAATTTACTGTGTCTATGATGTTTCTATATATAATGCAAACTTTATAAATGTTTTGCCAATGCATTTGTAGCATTCGTCATGTCAATAATGCAACTTTTGAATTAGAGAGAAAGATAGAGGGAGTAAAAGAGAGATAGAGAGGAAGTGCGTCTCACCTGATCTCGGCCTGGCTTGTGTGTGGCCATATGTCTCTCCAGCTGAGTGCGGTAAGCAAACGTGTAGCTGCACAGAGGGCAGGCGAAGTTCTCCTCGTTTTTCTCGTGCCGGTACTTGATGTGCTCCTTCAGGGAAGTCAAGCGCTTGTAGCCCCGGTCGCAGTAGGGGCAGGTCAACAGTTGGGCGAAAGCATCTGGAGTTCCAGGTGGCAGGTCTGCGGCAGAGAGAAAGGGGCAGCGGGCCAAAAGGTCAGCAAATCAATGGCAGCGAATGGGCGCCGTGCCCAGCCTGGTATGAGGAGCTATCTGTACAATCTGCTCCACTGTGTGCCGTCGTCAAGGTTGGCACTGCCAGCCATACACATACACTCGCTCACGCACGCCAATGCATGAACACACGCAGTGTGGGTGCACTCAAATTTGCTGAGTTTTGCTCATGGGATTTACGTGATGGAAATAAAACGTTCAGATGATTTTGCACGGTTGCAGGTGATCCATTTGGAAGATATTCAGGAAGTTTAAGGTGATTGGCATCAACAGCTGATTAATAAAGGTGGTCATTTTAGTCAAACATCCACAGAAAGCAGAATATTTGAAGTAATGAGTCCAGCAAAATGTGTTCATCACGTCTGCTATCATTACATGTGCATTGAACTAACAACTACAGCTAATATAAAGCAATTCTATGTGCTTTATGCCAACATATGTTGGTAGAGCTTGAGTATATTTTTGGCAAATTCCATTTATGAGTCAAAATGATTTCTCACACTCATGCCAATGCATGTGTACGCACACACGGTAGGTGCACTTACAGTAGGAGCCTTGCTTATGGGGTTTACGTGATGCAAAAACACATTTAAGCGAGTTTATTTATATAGCACATTTCATACACATTTCCCAGAGATGGGTTGCAGCTGGAAGGGCATCCGCTGCGTAAAAATGTGCTGGATAAATTAGCGGTTCATTCCGCTGTGGCGACCCCGGATTAATAAAGGGACTAAGAAAATATGAATGAATACATTTCATACACAGTGGCAATTCAAAGTGCTTTACATAAACAGGAATAAAAGAGACAAGTGTCAGAAAATAAAAACAAATAATAAGAATTATAAAAATAAAACAGATCAAATGTGTTAAAATAGGTTATAAGATAATGAAAGACAAGAAAAAAACATAATAGTGCAATCTGTCGGACGCAGCACAGTGCTCATTCAGTAAAGGCACAGCTAAACAGATGTGTGTTCAGTCTTGATGTGAATGTGCCTAATGTTGGAGCACATCTGATCATTTCTGGAAGCCGATTCCAGCAGCAGGGGGCGCTGTTAGTAGCTGAAAGCTGATTCACCCTGCTTTGACTGAACTCTTGGAACTTAAGCCCCTTTCACACAGTGGTACCGGTAAATATCTGGAAAATTTCTGGAGCAACTTTACTGGTAAATTAAAAAAAGCGCTGTTCACACAGGCGAGGACGTTACGGAATTTTTCCGGAAAAGATCATTCACACATCCATTCCAAAACAGCGGTAAATTCTGACATCATTAACCAGAAATGAGCTCTAAACAGCTGCGCTTGTATTTGTAAACATTTGACTACATCACGAACTCTGTGGCTGGATCAGTATTGTGAACAACTTCGATGAAACACACATAGAGAAACACTTTCGCATGTCGAGATGTTCATGATATGTGCGTGTGCAGGCGCTCACAGGCTGTTTCACAGGCACACGCAAAGCTTGAAGGTAAACAAACAACGGCTTATCAAAAGCATCTTATCGATAATTAATTACACGGTTGGCATTAAGATGAACATATAAACGTGATCTGACTAACATCTAGCAGCTGAATGTGTCAGGAAAAATATTCAAAGGCTTTTATTCTCATAAACCGCGCGGACGTGAATGCGTCTGACTGTTGTGATTGGCTAAAGCAGCCGTCTCACTTCAGCACGTTCTAGACGTGCACGCGCTCTTTCCGGCAATCTTCCTTCAGTGTTCACACAGCGCAGCATTCCGGCAAATTACCGGTAATGTTACAACTTCTCTTTCCGGAAAATAGCCAGAACCAATTTACCGGTATTTTCAAAAAAGGCCTGTTCACACATACACACCTTTCCAGAAAATTGCCTGTAATTTTCCGGAAAGGTGTTTATGGGTGAAAGGGGCTTAAGAGAATGTTCCACTGTTACAGTGGGTTCATACTAGACCGAGGGACAAATTAGCAAGGTGATTCATTTAGAAGATATTCAGGAAGTTTAAGGTGATTGGCATCAACAGCAGATTTATAAAGGTGGTCATTTTAGTCAAAACTCCACTGAGAGCTCTGGAAATGCAGAACATTTGAAGTAAACATTGTGCCAAATGAATAAAATGAAATATTATCTGAAATACTGTGCAAAATTCCTGAACCTGTTCAACGAAATTTGGGAAATATTTGGAAAAGACTGTATGACTGGTCCAGGGTCACACATGAGTACTAAACCTGATGAAGCAGGATCAGAATAATCTGCTGCCAGCTCTAAGTGTGTGAAAGCAGCTGTTTACGGTGGTATAAGCCTGAACACTGTTGGCGTTTGCAGCCAGTTGTGCTCTCTCTGTTGTAATCTCTCCTGGTGGCTCGCAGGTCTAATTTTTCACACGTTCTTCATAAGAGAGGTATGCGCCGCTGTAATGCCCCGGCTGCTCCCCTTGGGATGGGAAATTTGGGGTTTCTGATTTCAGCAGTGGGACAGCTGCACGTCGCTCTTAAGGTAAACACACTCAGACATTCTCACCGTTTTCCTCGTGTCCGGTGGCTTCAGGAGTGGCGAGCCGGGATCGGGAGAGTTCCTCCGGCGCCTCAGGGTAGATGATGGCTGTGTCTCCTCTCTGGAGGTATTCGGCGATGCTGACCACGTGACTTTCAGTGTCCACCAGTTTACGCTTCCCGAAGAAATCCTCGAAATCGGTGTCACAGTGAACGCTCTTCACTACAGAAACACACAGAGAGAGAGAAAGAGAGAGTGTGTGTTTTACAAGAGACCTATGACTATTAAAACATCACAATAGTCAAACTAATGCTGTTTTTTTTTCATTTATTTACCTTCGGTTAAATCCCTTTATTTATCAGGGGTTGCCACAGTGGAATGAACCACCAATTATTCCAGCATATGTTTCATCACTGGGAAACACCCATACACACTCATTCACACACACACTCATACACTACAGCCAATTTAGTTCATTAATTCCCCTATAGCACATGTGTTTGGACTGTGGGGGAAACCGGAGCACCTGAAGGAAACCCACGCAAACACGGGGAGAACATGCAAACTCCACACAGAAACACCAACTGGCCCTGTTGGGACTCAAACCAGTGACCTTCCTGCTGTGAGGCCACAGTCCTAACCACAAAGCTATCATGCTGCCCTTTTTCTTTTTTTATTTGACAAAAAAATAAGTGTATACACTTTAATTCGTCAAGGAGAACACAACAAAGCTTTAAAAACAAATCTTATTTCCAATGTGGTGCTTTAAGTGTGTTTTATTGAACGTTTTCCTGGAAAATTTAAATTTTTTTTTTTTAAATGTACAATATCCATCACTAATTTCATTAAAATCCTGACCCCACTTCCCCCCCATAAAAAAACATAACATAGAAAACAAAAATAACTTTTTGTTATTTAATTTAGTAATTTATTCCAGTGATTTAAAAAATGAATTTTCAACTTCATTACTCCAGTCTTCAAATCACACGATCCTTCAGAAATCACTCTAACATTATAATTAATTATTAACAGTAATAGTAAAAAAATCAATAAAGACTGGAGTAATCATTTGATTTGAAAATACACACTTTAGGAAAGCAGTTAAAATTTAGAAATAATAACATAAATATTTAACATTTTTTATATTTAATAAATGTTGCTTTGATGAACAGATTCATTGTAATAATAAAAAATAAAAAACAACAGCATGAACAATAAAAACTGACCCCAAAATTAATATATATATATATATATATATATATATATATATATATATATATATATATATATATATATATATATATATACCCCAAAATTAAATATATATAATTTATTTTCTAAATATAAATGCACATTTTCTCAAATTTATGCATGCATGTGTGTGTGTGTGTGTGTGTGTGTGTGTGTGTGTGTGTGCGTGTGTGTGTGCGTGTGTGTGTGTGTATATATATATATATGTATAATTTTTTTTTTTTTTTCATGAAGGCTGCACACATTCAGGGTACAACACTTTATATGATTTGACCCGTCAACTATGAAACTATTATAGGTAACACTTTAAGTAATAGTAAACTGTCTGCTTAATATGTGCTGATACTGCTTCTTTAACAGACATTTGACTGACTATAGGAAACTTTGCAAGTACATGTCAACTTACACTAACCCCAACTTAACAGTCTACCTCTATGGAGACAGATAAGACTCAAAAGTAATTCATGCAAAAGACACGATTTACACATGCATAGCCAAATTCACGTGCATAAAACCAAATTCACGAGCGTAAAATATTTATTTATATTCACAAAAAAATTTCACATGCTCAAAATAAAAATACATTTTCATAAAATACGTTTCACAAATGCAAAACACCATTTGCAAATGTATAGGAGTGTACAAAAAGTTTTGAATGTTTAAAACTTGCGAGTTAATCCTAAATGAGATTGTGCAAATCCTCTTTCACGTACGAAAGGAGTCCCACTCTGGCCCTGGTTATATCTAATGAACGTAAACAGGCTGATGTTGTGCTTTAGTTGCCTAATATGTAAAATATACCCTATCATTCCGTAATATTCCATTAATTACTTTTGAGTCTTATCTGTCTCCATATACCTCTAGTCTAATGAGAATTAGTTGGCATGTAGATGCAATGTAACTTAAATTCAACAAACGGACCATGAAAATAAAGTGTGACCCTATTTTATACCACAAAAACTGCAGACACACACTTGCTCTTTCCATATATGTAATGATGTTTTTACTGTACATACTGTCTATTCTCTCCTCTCCCCCAACTACACCCCTAAACCCAACCCTTATAGGAAACAATTAGCAGTTTCACATTTTCAAAATATTTAATTTTGTCATATTTATGAGCTCTTTTAATCATGGAGACCAAAAACAAAAATGTACACAAGGTGAAAATGTACTAGTTTTGCTATACATGTGGGGACATTTGGTCCTCACAATGTAAGAAAAACAAGGCACACACACACACACACACAAATGTACTTTCTTCATGGCTGTTTTTCAGAGCTGTCACGGCTGATGTATTTCAGGAGGAAGGATGCGTAGTTTTAATAAAGCTTCCTAATGATAGACACACACCCCAGAGATGAACGTCTCCCACAGTCCTCCTCTGCAGGACCTTCTCCATTCAAACAACAAGACGTCAAATATACACATCGCTTTCTTTCTCTCCTCGGCGAACTTCCCCAAATCGCATTTGAGGGCAAAATCTAATTTGTGCGTAAAGTGGATTTGTTTTAGATCATGTAAACGCAGCTAAACGTGTGGATTTGCGGCTCACGTGAACGATAGAGAAGCAGCTCGTGTAATGGGAGAGGAGGGAAATCATTTGCTCTGTTAAATAATGTTGAAGGGCTGACATTTTCCAGACATTTTTGACAGCGACACAGCCCAGCGACTCGACCTTTGCACAAATGAGACGATAAAATGTTTACTGTCAGACAAACCTCCGTTCATACCTCACACACAAGCTCGTCCTAATTAAAAGGTAGCTTATCAAACATGCGTAGTAATATTTCACTCGTCTGAAGACGGAGAGCTGCTGGATATTACTATTATGCTGTACAATAACAGTTTGCTGGGGGGTAATTATTACTTTACTCTCTGTGTGTGTGTGTGTGTGTGTGTGTGTGTGTGTGTGTGTGTGTGTGTGTGTGTGTGTGTGTGTGTGTGTGTGTGTGTGTGTGTGTGTGTGTGTGTTTTGCACTTATTCTTCACCCAGAGGATGCTTTATTGCTCAGGAGATGTTTGTCATTTGCTCTGTATACAGGTCTTGATTAGGTTTCAAGCTTTTCTCATTTGTTTCTCTAAAATTCTTGAGTTTTAATAACATCTGAGCTCACTGCAACAACAAAAAAGCTTTTCAGATTTGAGTTTTTATCTTGTTTCGAGTTCAAATGTCTACAAATCTTGAAACCAAGAAGCATTTTCTAGACAGGGGGAAACATATTGTCTTCTGTTTAGAAATAATGGGCACTATCATACACCCTAGCGCAATAAGGCGCAAGACGTGTTTGTTGCTATTTTCAGACCAGCGCAGCAGTAATTTTCACGTTTTGCACTGTTGCTTTAATAGCAAATCCATTTGCGGCACACTGAGGACTCATGGGTGTGCTGGTCTATAAAGGAGGTGTGTTAAGTGTGTGTTGGTGCGTTGCTGAAATAGACAGCACCATTGGCCAACTACAAGCTTCTCTAAAGTCCAGCTTTTTATTGTTTATTTTGTAACCCAGGCTCATTCTGAAAATGTAGCCCCACGGACGTTTCTGGAGACTGCAATTTACGTGGCCGGAGGTACGTATGGCCGCATTTGGTTTTTTCAAGCAAACGCTTTGGGGTGGTGTGACGCCGCTCCTCTTCGCACTCGCCGGCTGGGCTGATGACTCGCCTCTTCATTGTGAAGGGCTTTTCCGCCGCAACTAGTTTGTCCGGTTAGCTCGTCGTGTTACGTCGGCGAAGCAAAGGCCCAGAGGAAGAGGAGGAGCCGGGCAGCGTTCGAGACCGGGGAAGAGCGATTCCAGAAATCAGGTAAGACAAAAAACAGAATCCAAACAATAAAGCGAATGAGTTCGTAACGAAAATGCATCGAAATCCAAAAACGGGGTAGTTAGCACTGTGGCCACACAGCAAAAAGGTCTCTGGTTCGAGTCCTGGCTTGGCCAGTTGCTTTTCTGTGCGGAGTTTGCATGTTCTCTCTGTGTTGGTGTGGATTTCTTCTGGGAAGGGCCATTCCCTGTGTAAAACCTGTGCCGAATTAGTTGTTGGTTCATTTAGCTGTGGTGACCCTTGATAAATAAAGGGATCTGAGCCGAAAAGAAAATGAATGAATGAATGAAAACAATGTTAAAAATAAAATAAAAAATATAAACAAAATAATATAAATAAATAAATAGATGTAAAAAAATAAAATATTTTTTAATTAAAATAAATTAAAAAACCATTTTTTAATTAAAATAAATATAAATAAATATTTTTTTAAATGTAAAACATTAAATCTATATAAATAAATAAAAAGTACAAATAAATAAATAAATTAATTAATAAACAAAGGCTCAGTGGTTAGCACTGTGACATCACAGCAAGAAGGTCGCTGGTTTAGGTCTCTGCTGGGTCAGTTGGTGTTTCTGTGTGGAGTTTGCATGTTGGTGTTGGTGTGGGCTTCCACTGAGTGCTCCGGTTTCCCCCACAGTCCAAACACATGCGCTATAGGGGAACTGATCAACTAAATTGGCCGTAGTGTATGAGTGTGTGTGTGTGTGTGTGTGTGTGTGTGTGTGTGTGTGTGTGTGTGTGTGTGTGTGTGTGTTTGTGAATGAGTGTGTATGGGTGTTTCCCAGAACTGGGTTGCAGCTGGAAGGGCATGCATTGTGTAAAACATATGCAAAAATAGTTGGCAGTTCATTCCACTGTGGTGACCCCTGATAAACAAGGGACTAAGCTGTAGGAAAATGAATGAATGAAGTGACGGTTGTTTTACAGCATTGGTTGTTTCTGCTCCTCTAATATGTTTACATAGTAGAAAAAAGGGTTTATGGTTAAAAGCTTTTCCACATTTGGACTGGTTCTCCTGTTAGATTAAGTCATATTTCTTATTTTAGTGGCCATTAGGTGGCTGGATAAGGCAGTAATTTAGAAATATCCCTCCCAGAACGTTACTCTAATGTTGCTGTGTTGTTTTTAACGCAGTGTTTCTCTCACCTTCCAATGCACCATATTTTTCAAGAATCCAGCTTTTATTTACTGTAAGCCTTCAGGTCAAACACGAGCCGCCTTTACTAAACCGCTAAAATCAAGCAGAGACATTTCATTTCAATCCTCAAATCTATTTTGCATGAAGAAACGAGCTCAAACTCTTCAAATGCCCAGGATTTAATCAGTGTTGACTTGTTTCTGGAGAAAAAAAAGGGTTTCTGACTGCAGTAAAGGGTGACTTTTATTTTATTTATGTACATTTATTTGTGTTTTTCTCCAAGCTTTAACAAAACATTTTGCACACTCAAGGTATTTCCTTATATTGACTCTTGCCTTGTGTGTGTGGCCAAGTTGTTTGCTAGTTTGGGTGGTTTTCAAAGACAACAGTTTTTATAATGACATGGCTATGACCTAGTTTTACTCTATTTTAGATTTATTTTGGGGGGTTTATGAGGACATCTCTTGTGTTCTCATTATTCAAAACTCTTCAAATCAAAAGGCAAAATGTGAAAAACGCTCACCTGTACCATTCTGAAGTCTAAACATTAGTATTGGTGTTGCTTAAAATTAATATGAAAATATTAATAATATATGAAAAATATTAATTGTATACGAAATATATTATTATTATTATTATCATTATTATTATTATTATTATTATTATTAATGATGATAATAATAATGATAATATTTTTTATGTTTTCAAGAATGTTTACATGTTTTTCTTATATCAATTAATAATAATAATAATAATAATAATAATTAAAATTATAATAATAGTAATGATAATAATAATAATAGAAATAATAATAATAATTAAAATAATAATAATAATAATAATAATAATAATAGTAATATAATAATAATAATAATAATAATAATAATAATAATAATAATAATAATAGTAATAATAATAGTAATAATAATAGTAATAGTAATAATACTTATAATAATAATAATTAAAATAATAATAACAATAATAATAATAATAATAATAATAATAATAATAATAATAATAATAGCAATAGTAATAGTAATAATAATTATAATAATAATAATCATTATAATAATAATAATAATAATAATAATAATTATTATTATTATTATTATTATTATTATAAAATGTGTGTGTGTGTGAGTGTGTTTGCAGGTTTTAGTGATTAACAAGAATAAAAATGTGTATAATGACATGGTTATGACCCAGTTGTACTCTATTTTAGATTTTGTTTTGGTTTATCAGGACATCTCTTGTGTCCTCGTAATTCAAAACACTTAAAAAAAAAATTTCATGTCGTTTTTTTTTTGGACAAAATACAGTTCCATAATGTAAAAAATGCTCACCTGTACCATTCCCAATGGGCTCCAGAGATACATCGGTCCCCATAGTGTCATAATCAGCCTTCAGTTCATCTGAGAGAGAGAGAGAAAGGAAAATAAGCTTTACTATATACTCAGACAGGACAAACTGCTATATAAACTGGCTGCAAAATATGTGTTCACACCATAGGAAATGGTTAATCTGAATTAATTTGGCTTATATAAATAATCAACAGTGTTTTATTATTCTACATAGTATACTTATTAGAGTATTATCTGTTTTTCTTCTTATTTTTCTGTCAATAATTTCTCATTTACAGTATATTTTATGAATTTGATGTTAATGCACTCACCGGCCACTTTATTAGGTACATCTTACAAGTAATGAGTTGGCATCAACAAGGCATTTGCGCCCACAGAACTGGATAGTTTCTCCCTGTCGGAGCATTCTCTGTAAACCCTAGAGATGGTTGTGCATGAAAATACCAGTAGATCAGCAGTTTCTGAAATACTCAGAGCAGTCCAACAACCAACAACCATGCCACGCTCAAAGTCCCTTAAATCCCCTTTCTTCCCCATTCTGATGCTCACTTTGAACTGCAGCAGATCATCCTCACCATGTCTACATGCCTAAATGCAGTGAGCTGCAG